>NW_026046004.1:0-255053 GCF_023898315.1 Schistocerca nitens
CCGCCTTCTTCGCACCCGCGGGAGCCGCCGACGCCGCAGACGCCTTCTTGGCGGCGCCCGCCTTCCGACCGGTCGCCGCCTTCACGCCACCAGCCTTCTTTGCGCCGGCCGCGCGGCCGCCCTTCTTCTCCTTGCTGGCCGGAGCGGCGCGCTTCTTCTTCGCACCGCCGGCACGGGCCTTGCCGCCCTCGGCCGCCCCGCCGCCGGCGCCGGCAAGCTTGAAAGAGCCGGACGCGCCCTTCCCCTTCGTCTGCACCAGCTCGCCAGCCACGACGGCCGACTTGAGGTACTTCTTGATAAAGGGCGCCAGCTTCTCCGCGTCCAGCTTGTAGTGCGCGGCAATGTACTTCTTGATCGCCTGCAGCGACGAGCCGCCGCGCTCCTTCAGACTCTTGATGGCGGCCGTCACCATCTCAGAGGTGCGCGGGTGCGCAGGCTTGGCGCGCGGCTTCTTCGCAGACGCCGCAGACTTGGCCTTCTTCGTCGTGCCGGTGGCGGCGGGTGCCGCAGCAGTCTCGTTCGTAGCCGCCTGATCTGCCATTATTTCGACGGACGACGCGCGTACACACAACAACAGAACAGCGAGAGAGCGGCGAGCACGGCAGAGAATAGCCGCCGCGCCGCCAGGCCCAGCCAGTGTCGCGGGCGGGCGCGGACGGCCGAGAGAGCGGCCGCCACTCTGCGCGCCGCCGCGCCGCGCCTCCCGCGCTTGCTACCGCCCAACGTCCGACAGCCTGTGCGGACCAGCCCCAAACCTGCGCCGCAACCACCCGCGCCATTCAAACCACCGAGGATGGGGCTACACACGGCCACACCACAGTCGCCAACCAGTCGCCACGGCAGCGCCGCAAACCACGGCCAAACTGCAGCTACCGCGCGCCACAGCCTGGCTCGGCCCGCCGAGAATCGCCGCCCCCGCCCAAATGCCGCCCCCACAGCCCCAGCCGACGACCCGCCACAATGGCCAAACCTTCGGCAAAACTGGCGCACCGTCGCCGCGCCAGCCCGGCCAGCGCGGCCGCCGCCACAGCCACACAAGCGGAGGCGTGCGGCGATGACGGCCGTGCAAACGCACCTCCGCCGCCCCATCGCCCTCCCACCGTTTCCCGATCGGCCCGCGGCCGTCGGGCCACCTCGCCCGCCAACATTCGCGCCCGTTTCTCACAACATTGCCCGCCGCAAAACAAAAACGAGCGCCGCCTGCGCAACATGGGCACCGGCCAACCGAGGCGCCGCCGCCCCTCGCCGCTTTCAGCGAGGGTGGCTAACCGCCATCCGCAACTACAGACGCACCGAATCTGCCTTCATCAAAAGCACACACCGACAGCCGACCTCTAACATTTAGACTCCGCAAGCCACCCAACGGTGTGTGGCGGAGGGCACTTCACGTGCCAATGTCATTTACCTCCCTTTGCTGTTCCAGTCGCGTATGGTTCGCGGGACGAACCGACAGTCTGCAAAAAAAAAAAAAAAACGCCTCCGTGCGCGCTCGAATCTCTCTAACCACATCCATTCGTGATCTCCTCGGGAGGTATACGCAATATATTCGATACCCCATCCAGAAACGCAATATCTCGAAACCTGGCGAGCAAGCTACACCGCGATGCAGAGCGCCTCTATTGCAGAGTCTGCCGCGTGGGTTTGTTAAACATCTCCGTAACGCTATCACGGTTACCAAATGACCCTGCGACGAAACGTTGGATCGTCTCCGTCGCCTCCGTCAACGCGACCTGGTACGGATCCCACACTGATGGGCAACACGCACGTATAGGTCGAACGAACGGGTGTTTTGTAAGCCACCTCCTCCTTTGTTGATGGACGACATTTGCTACGCATTCTCCCAATAAATCGCAACCTGGTACCCGCCTTACCAACAATTACTTTTGTTTGTTTTTTTTTTTTGTTTTTTTTTTTTAATATGATGATCATCCCACTCCCAATCACTCCGCACGCATACTCCCAGATATTTTACAGACGTAACTGCTACCAGTGTTTGTCCCGCTATCATATACTCAATCATACAATAAAGGGTCCTTCTTTCTATATTATTCGCAATACATGTTAAGGGACAGTTGCCACTCCCTGCACCACGTGCCTATCCGCTGCAGATCGTCCTGCATTTTTCGCTGCAACTTCTCTGTATACTACAGCATCATCCGCGAAAAGACGCATGCAACGTCCGACACTATCTACTAGGTCATTTATATACATTGTGTGTGAAGAGCAATGGGTCCCATAACACTCCCCTGTGGCACGCCAGAGGTTACTTTAACGTCTGTAGACGTCTCTCCATTGATAACACAACATGCTGTGTTCTGTTTGCTACAATCTCTTCAGTCCAGCCACACACTTGGTCCGACATTCTGCAGACACTTACTTTGTTTATCAGGCGACAGTGCGGAACTGTATCGAACGCCCTCCTTCCGGATGTCAACCAAAATGGCATCTACCTGGGAGCCTGTATCTAATATTTTCTGGGTCCCATGAACAAATAAAGCGCGTTGGGTCTCACACGATCGCTGTTTCCGGAATCCATGTTGATTCCTACATAGTAGACACTGGGTTTCCAAAAAACGACATGCTACTACTCGAGCATAAAACATGTTCTCAAATTCTACAACCGATCGACGTCACAGATATAGGGCCTATAGTTTTGCGCATCTGCTCGACGACCCTTCTTCAAGCCCGGGACTACCTGTGCTCTTTTCCAATCATTTGGAACCCTCCGTTCCTCTAGAGACTTGCGGTACACGGCTGTTAGGAGGTTCTGTCGCGTACTCTGTGTAGAATCGAATTGGTATCCCGTCGGGTCCAGTGGACGTTCCTCTGTTGAGTGATTCCAGTTGCTTTTCTATTCCTCCTTGGACACTTATTTCGATGTCAGCCATTTTTTCGTTTGTGCGAGAAGGAACTGCAGTGCGGTCGTCCTCCGTGACACAGCTTTTGGAAACAGGTGTTTAGTATTTCACAGCTTTACGCGTGTCATCCTCTGTTTCGAGCCGCTTACTACTGATTCAACGTACGACCACAACGTCCTAGGATTTGATTTGATTTCCTGTCACGTCGGTACATGGAATTGTACTTTCGCATTCACCGGACGCTTCACGCATAGCCCTCCTTACGCTAACTTTGGACATCGTTTAGCGTCTGTTTGTCTGAGAGGTTTTGGCTGCGTTTCAACTTTGAGTGAAGCTCTCTTTGCTTTCGCTATAGTTTCCTAAACTTTGGTTGTTGTACCGCGGTGGGTTTTTCCCATCCCTCGCAGTTTTACTCGGCACGTACCTGTCTAAGACGCATTTTACGATTGCCTTGCACTTTCTCCATAAACACTCAACATTGTCAGTGTCGGAGCAGACATTTGCGTTTGCATCTGCCTGGTAGTCTCAAATCTGCCTTCTATTACTCTTGCTAAACAGATAAACCTTCCTCCCTTTTTTTTTTTTTTTTTGTTTTTTTTTTTGTTTTTTTGTTTGTATATTCCTACTAACGTCCATATTCAGCGATGCTGCAACGGCCTCTTGTTCACTGGGTCCCTGTTCTGCACATACAGAGTCGACAAGTTCGGGGTCTGTTTGTCATCGGTAGGTCCACGATGTTATCTCCACGAGTCGGTTCTCTCTCTGTTTAATTGCTCGCGGCATTTTTCGTTCGGATGGTGCACTCAGTATACTGTCACTCGATGCTCTGTCCCTACCACCCGTCCTGAACATCTGGCACATTGAAATCTCCACCTAAGACTGTAACACGCTGCGGAAAGGAAAATGTATGTCCACATTTTCTCTCACTTGTTCGGCCACTAATGCTGCTGAGTCGCGAGGTCGGTAAAAGGAGCCAATTATCAACCTAGCTCGGCTGTTGAGTGTACCCTCCACCCACAATAGTTCACAGGAACCGTCCACCACTTCTACTTCACTACACAGGATAAACTACTACTAACAGCGACGAACCACTCCACCACCGGTTGCATGCACGCTATCCTTTCTAAAGCACCGTCTGTACCTATAACGATTGCAGCTTCGGCGCTTTCTATCAGCGCTTGACGTTCCGGTACTTTACCAACGCAGAGCTTCGACAGTTGACAATTACAATACCGATTGCCGCTTGGTCCCCGCATGTCCTGACCTTGCCCCGCGCCCGTTGCCCTTTCCGTACTTGCCCAAGGGCCATCCAACCTAAACAGAACCGCCCAGCCCACGCCACACAACCCCTGCTACCCGTGTAGCCGCTTGTTGCGTATAGTGGACTCCACCTAAGACTATATAACATAACATGCCCTAAGGCATTCGCGGTGTACACCACCCTAAGGTGAGGTTAGGTTAGGTGGACGTGGGTTAGGTTAAGGGTTACAGTTAGGTTAAGCGTCAAAGTTAGGTTAAGCGTTCGGACGTGAGGCGTCAGGTGGCCGCACCTACCTTTACGGCCGGACATCTTAGGTTAGAGGTTAGGTTAGGTTAAGGCGCCGAGAGGTCCGCGGTCAGGTTACGTTCACCTTCGGGCGCCACACGTAGGTTTCAAAGGTGTGTCGGTCGGTCGTCGGCAAGCCGCAAAAACTACAGACGACGTCGACCAAACCGCCGCAAGACCGAGCAGGAGGCAGATATAAAACACACACACACACACACACACACACACACACACACACACACAAAAACAAAATTTAAACACCACCCACCGGCCAAAGGGCACCAAAAACCACAAACCCGAGCACCACGTCGACCAGAGGCAACCCGCCGCTCACGCGACATGGCTGGCAACTAAGGGGCAAACGGCAACGGCGCTTTCCGCACCGGGCCGGATGCACGTACGACAACACCGCTACCCGTACGCAGGCCTCCCATTGCACACAGCCGCTCTGTGTTTGAACATCATCAATGGCGCGCCCGCGGCTCGTCGCGGGCGCAGCCATAACGCCGCCACTTTTGCACCAACACATTCACGCACCGCAAAACAGCTCGCCGACACAGCACAGCCGACAAAACAAAAACAACCCGCGAGACGGGGGCGACAAACGACAACGATAACAACAACAACAGCAGCAAACAACTCGCACCAAGCGTCCAACAGGTAACAAACGGACAAGCACAGCCTCTGCTAACGGCCACGACGCCAGCGGCACACTGCTCCTTTCCCGCCACACTCGATTTCACAACGCACGCACGCGACCCCGTCAACGACACCGACACGACACACGACGGGCTCCCTTCCCGCAACCTACACCTTTCCGCCACTACGCACAGCTCCACCCGACGCGCCCGTCGCAACGACACTACTGCACGCACTATCCACCCGCCTCCTCCTCTCCCCCCCCCCCCCCTTCCCGTACACAACAACACAGCCAAAAACAACACTCACGACCCAAACATACTAACGACATGGCACGTGCATCGGCGCACACCCCAACCAGTCACCGTCGACAACCACACGCAAGGCACGAAACCGGCGTCCTTCCACGTTGCCATCAAAGCTGCACAAACAACCACAGGAGGAACCACCAACAACGGCCCGCCCGCCCGCCCGCCCGCCCGCCCCAATATTCTCCCACCCTCACCTCACGCCGCAACCACCAAACGCACATTCCCGCTCGCTACCACACACCTCTCGGCAGCCGCTTCGCAAACACATGACGTGACGTGACATCATCACATCACGGGCTACGCACGCACACCGACCCACTTTCCTGCCCTTCGCCCTCTTCTTTCCGACGCCTGCCTTCGGCCGAGCACACGTACGTGGCACAACGCCCAACACAGTCACACACAGTCGACAGGCGCACGCCCAGGCACGCAACGACGCAGCGCAGCAAAGGCGCCCGCAACACATACCTCCTCTCTCTTCTCGCCGCCGCCGCCGACCGCCCGCCAGCCAGCCAGCCAGCCAGCCAGCCAGCCAGCCAGCCACTCGCAATGTGCACTGCCAACCAGCCACACGTCCACCGCGCCGCCTCCGACCACCCGCCAGGGGGCGCTCACGTCCGCGACAACAGCGCGGCCCGCCGCCGGGCGGGCCCAGCCGAACCCAGCCCAGCCGGCGCGCGCTGCTCTGCACTCGGCGCGCCACACATCCTGCTGCAGACCGGGCTCGTCTCTCTGTACGCGTCTGCCCGCATCTCGTCTTCCTGCGCATCAACACAACGAGGCCGCGTGAGCAAACCACCCCCCCCCCCCCCCCCGTCACAACGCCACATCACACACTGCCTTGTCTACCGCCGAAATGCACTCACCAGCCATCCGCTTCGTCTTCGTCTTGTTTACTCGTTGTTGTTGCAGCGGCGCACACAGCCCCGGCCGGCCGCATCCGAGGGTGGCCCGCCGCCAGCGTCTCCTCCTTGGGCACAGGTGCGGTGCCGTGCCGTGCCGTGCCGTGGCCGCCCATCCATCCAACCGCACGCATTTGCTGGCCGCCTCTGCTGCAGAAGAAGACAAAAAACGAAACGTACAAACATACACGCACCCACAGCGTGGCCACACACGGACGGGACCGACAGGCTCCAAGGCGACCAAAGGATAAAAACAAAATAAAAAAACAAAAACAAAAAGACGCAAAGCAAGCAACAAGCACAGGCTGTCGCCTCGCGCCTCTGTCCTTCCGCCCCCGCCCTTCTCTCCCACCACATGCCCACAAACACCACCGCCTCCCCCTCCCCGCACCTCCACATTCGCCCCCTCCATTTGTTCCTTTCTCGCTCTTCCCTTCTGTGTGTCTGCGTGCGTGCGCGGGCGGCGCCTCTCAACATCCGCCGGCCGTCCGTCCCGTTTTCGCCGTACCACACACGCCACCGCCTCCTCCCCGTCCACCACCGCCGCCCCTGTCCGCCCCGCACAACACCATACACCGCTGCTTGTCCTGGCCGTTGCCACCAAAGGCGCCAGCCGCAAACCGCGCCAACGCCGCAGCGCGCGTGCGTCCTTCCTTCTCCGTGCCGACGCGGCCTCTATTCCCGCACCCATTCGGCCGACGACACAGCCGTTGGGCTCCGCACTGCGCGTACCGGCGTTACGCACGCACACCCACCCCCCTCGCGAACGCACGACTCATTGTCTTTGTTGTTTCTCCTCTTTCTTAACGTCTTTGTTTGTTGTTTGTTGTTTGTTTTGTTTTTTGTTTTTTGTTTTTTTTTTTCGTTTTTCCCCACCGCCACATGTGACACAATGCCGCCCTCCACCTTTCGTTCGTGGTTGCTTGCTTGCTTGCTTTGTTTCTCTTTCTCATTGGTACACGTCCGACGCGCTCCATTTCCACCACACCACGGCCATCAGCCTCCTCAACGGGCAGGCGCAGTGTGCCATTCTCCGGCGCACAAGCACACCGCGCGGTACTGGCGCGGCTCGCTCTCCTCGCCCCCACGCCACGCCACGCCACGCCACCGGTGCGCAGCAGCACATGTGATGTCTCGCAACACGACACGCGGTGCGCACACCCCGACCACGCGGCTCTAAAGGCATGGCACCGGCGACATGCGCCGCCCCAGCCACGCATCCGTCGTCTCACGTTGTTCACTGCCAGCCGCGTCGGAGGCTACAACCGCAACCACCACAACAACGGTCCCCCTCCCGGCAACACATTTGTTGCACAAACAAACACAACCGCCGAGCGCAGCGCGAACCACCCACACGCGCCCTCCGCGTCTCCTTTCTCCTTTCGCCCCCTCCCATCTCCCGAATATGCCAGCAGCGCAGCGTTACGCGTGCCCCTCACCCGTCCACACTACCGCGAAACGAACACGCCTTCCGGGCCACCTGCAAGGGCACGCCCACCACCAAATACTGCCGTATTCACGGACGCAGTTCGCAACACGCAACGCACTCTCCACCTACCTTCTTTCTCTCGTCCCTTCTCTTTAAAAACAAAACAAACACACAAACCAACCACGGCTAACACACTTTTTCGCGACACCTTTGACTGCGTTATCTCGACCGTGACGGCAGCTATCGACCATCCATTCCCCACTACACACACACACACATCATTCGCTACACCGCACACGAAACGGCAAGGGCAAGGCACTCTCTCATAGATTCTTCCTCCGAGCCATATCGGGCGAACGTTGCATCCGGGAAGGCAATGCAATTCAGCCGTCACCACGGCCGACACTTGCAGCCGCGCCGTAAACGCATGTCAGTGCGGCTGCAATGCACGGGAACGTTCCGTTGCTCTAGACAGCGCCTCTCCGTTTTTCCCCTGTCTCGTTTTCCGGTGATTGCTTCTCCTTCTTCTTTTTCTTCGTTTCGTTTCGTTTTATTATTTTCGTTCCCCTCCTCCACCATTGTTTCCGTCCCCACAGTTTTTTTTTTTTTTTTTGCTCATTCCACACGTTCTGCCCAGACAAGACATGACATCCGACCGATCACAGTCAGCCTTTCGTCACCGTTCGCAGCGCCGACGGTGCCACAGTGAGACGGGTGTTCAGACCGACACGTTGCCATGATGCCCATAGACAGCTACTCAGGGCCGCCGGATCGGATCACATCACCGACAAACCGGCCATTTCACCGGGGGACACAGACAACCGCGTGTACGCCCATAACAACAAACAACGGCCGTCGTCGTCTACCGTCACTGAACCGAACACACGTGCACCTTGAATGACGACACCGGCGTGCGTGCGCACAACAATCAATCATTCAAATCAACTGCAGAAACGGCTATCAAAATCAAGGGCCAAATAAATGGGTACACCACCGTGCGTGTCGCCTACCCCACCCGCCCGTACAATTCTTGCGTCTTCTTAATGACTAGTAAAGACACGTCCATTTTTTTTTTTTTTTTTAAAACGTCACCAACACACCTCCACGCCGTACAGCAAAGGGAATAGTAGACGGCAACACAACATTTCACCCTCGCCATCATGTATGTATGATGTGACAACAAACAAACCCGCAGACGGCCCTAACGGTGACATCCAACAATCGCGAGGGGTTTCAATTGCAGTCACGTGACTAACCGGGCAGACAGAGACAAAGAAAGGAAAGGAATCAGCGACACAGACAACACCTCCTGTCTGTGTGTCGACAAACAACCAACCAACCAACCAACCACGCCACGACTCGCGAGCACGCATAACCACCACCAGCTGCTTCGCAACCAACCAAACCGGGTAGCTATGCGCCGCCTCACACAAACAACAATTCCGCTCTTCCCGCAAAGGCAATTTGGTGGCCCTGAAAAGGGCCGTTTTGCCGCTCTCGCAACGGAGGGGAGCTCCCTAGAGCCTTAACCCCCTCACTTGGAGCTCGTGTACTTGGTCACCGCCTTCGTGCCCTCGCTCACGGCGTGCTTGGCCAGCTCGCCAGGCAGCAAGAGCCGCACAGCCGTCTGGATCTCGCGGGACGTGATGGTCGAGCGCTTGTTGTAGTGCGCCAGGCGAGACGCCTCGGCCGCAATGCGCTCGAAAATGTCGTTCACGAAGCTGTTCATGATGCTCATCGCCTTCGACGAGATGCCCGTGTCGGGGTGCACCTGCTTCAGCACCTTGTAGATGTAGATGGCATAGCTCTCCTTCCTCTTGCGCTTCTTCTTCTTGTCGCCCTTCGAAATGTTCTTCTGCGCCTTGCCAGCCTTCTTGGCGGCCTTCCCGCTAGTCTTGGGCGGCATCTCGAACGTACAACAGCAAGCAGCAAGCGCTCCGCTCTAGTCAGCGTCTCCCCACACAGTGGCACCCGCCGCTACCGCAACACCCCACCTTTACCAGCTCGCCCTGTTGCGGCCGCCGACCAATGGGGCGCGCGCGCAACCGGCCGCCGCACCCGAGCCCATAAAGGGACCCCCACCACGCAGAAGTCGTCGCGATCGCGAAACCCGGTAAAGACCCGGTTATCCCGCAGAACCACCGACCAATCAGCCTTTTGCCAACCCTTAGCAAAATTTACGAACGCCTGCTACTTATTCCCATTCTCGACCACGTCAAAACGCAACAAATCCTGCCTGACTTTCAGTTCGGTTTCAGGCAGGAACACTCCGCGCCCCAGCAACTAATGAGGGTCGTCGAAGCAGCTACCGAAAGCTTCAATCGTAAAAGTTACTGCGGGGTAGTGCTACTTGACGTAGCCGCTGCCTTTGACTCTGTCTGGCACACCGGGCTTCTCTACAAGCTATTCTCCCAAGGCTTCCCAGGACCGATAGTGAAGCTACTCGCGAGCTATCTCTCCCAAAGGACTTTCTCCGTTAGGATCGAGTCGTCGCTTTCCACAAAACGGCGCATCAGGGCGGGCGTGCCCCAGGGGTCGGTACTGGGCCCGGTACTGTACAACCTGTACACTGCCGACCTCCCGACCGTACCGTTGGTGCACGCTGCCCAGTACGCCGACGACACAGCGTTCTTCACGCGTAACCCGAACAGAGACAGGGTTACGCGAAGATTGCAAACAGCGCTGGACGAGACCGGCCGCTGGGCTAAAAAATGGCGCATCACACTCAACGAGACCAAAACTCAAGCCATAATGATCACCCGGAAACTGGGCAAGCGGGCTCCAGCCCGTCAGCCGCTACTGCTCAAGCTGAACGGCCAAGAACTCCCATGGCGACGCACCGCCAGGTATCTTGGAGTCACTCTCGACACCAGGCTCACCTGGCGGGCTCACATCGAGGACTTGCGCCGCAAAGCCAGTGGTAGGATGCAAATGTTGTATCCTATCCTAAACACTCGCAGCACCCTAGCGGCTGACATAGGAGTGAGAACGTACTGTTCACTCATTCGACCGATTATGGAGTACGCTTGCCCTGTCTGGGGATACGCGTCACACTGGCATCTTCGCAAACTCCAGTCTGTGCAAAACCGAGCGCTTAAAAGGGCATTACACCTTCCCTTCCGCTTCCCCACTGCTGACCTCCACGAGGCAGCGGGACTACCTACGCTCCACGAGCGCTTCAAAGACCTGGCCGAAAGTTTCTACGAAAACACGGCCAGATCAGACAACAGACTTATCAAAAACTTGGGACAGTACGACTCAACACTTGACAGACACAGACGACCAAAAACCATTGTAACAAACTAAGACAGCCTATAAGGCAGCATAGAAACAATAAACACACTGCACCTTAAAATGACATACCACACAGCAAAGACAAACTACCGACACAGCATAGAGGAGGAAATGTCCCAGAGGACAATACCCTCCATCACATATGCTCTCCTCGAAAGCGAGGACAGCACAAATGCAGTAGTCTCTAGTCCCGCCGCCACGCACTCCGCTGCTCGACTCGCTGCGGCTCGCACCGTTACGTTACGTGTTTCAACTAGCCAAACGCCATGTCCGGACGCGGAAAGGGAGGCAAAGTCAAGGGCAAGTCAAAGTCCCGCTCAAGCAGGGCTGGGCTCCAGTTCCCGGTCGGCAGAATCCACCGCCTCCTGCGCAAGGGAAACTACGCCGAGCGCGTCGGCGCCGGGGCGCCCGTCTACCTCGCCGCCGTCATGGAGTACCTCGCGGCTGAGGTGCTCGAGCTGGCCGGAAACGCGGCCCGCGACAACAAGAAGACGCGCATCATCCCGCGCCACCTGCAGCTCGCCATCCGCAACGACGAGGAGCTCAACAAGCTCTTGTCGGGCGTCACCATCGCACAGGGTGGTGTCCTGCCCAACATCCAGGCCGTCCTGCTGCCAAAGAAGACCGAGAAGAAGGCCTAAACAGAGAGCGCGGCGCTGCGCTTGCGTGCTCCCTGCACGCAAACGCGCCTGCCTTTGCCTTGCCGGCTCGGCTCACAACAATCGGCCCTTTTCAGGGCCACCACACAAACCTACGTCCAAAGCAAAGTTTCCGTCGTCCGTGCTCGCCGCACTTTACACAACACGTCCACATACATACATTGCACAGCCAGCGCCGGCGCACGTCCGCCATCTTGTCCACAGCCCGTGTGGCCGAACGCGCACACATTTTGTCGTTTCTCTCTTTTTGTCTTTTTTGTTTCTGCACCCCTCCGCGCACGCACAGAGTCGCGTTCCAAACGACAACGACATCAATACACCGATAATGTGATGATCATTGTTAGCATTATAATGTTTCAATTAAAGGGGCGCGCGTGGCACAGACAAAAAAAACCAAACAGCTGATCCGATCGATCGATCGATCGATCCGGCCCGCCCGCCTATGCCCACGCCACAAACAAACAACAAACCACGCACACACTGGACTCAGCCGCGCCCATCGCGTCAAACTCAAAAACTAACGCACGCGCAGCAGCAACAACAACAACAACACGCACAGGCAACACAGACTCTTTCGCACTTTTCAATCTCCGAACAGTGTGGTGGCCCTGAAAAGGGCCGTTTTCGTCTCTCCCACCAAGCACGGGCACGGCACGGCCGCGGGAAGGCCACAACGCAGCACAGCACACCGGCTGGCTGGCTGCCTGCCTGCCTAACCGCCGAAACCGTACAGGGTGCGCCCCTGCCTCTTCAGGGCGTACACCACGTCCATGGCCGTCACAGTCTTGCGCTTGGCGTGCTCAGTGTACGTCACCGCGTCGCGGATCACGTTCTCCAGGAACACCTTCAGCACTCCGCGGGTCTCCTCGTAGATCAGACCAGAGATGCGCTTCACGCCGCCCCTGCGAGCCAGGCGGCGGATGGCGGGCTTCGTGATGCCCTGGATGTTGTCGCGCAACACCTTGCGGTGCCGCTTGGCGCCACCCTTGCCCAGCCCCTTTCCTCCCTTGCCGCGGCCTGTCATTCTTCTTCCTTCCTCCTCCTCAAAGCAAGCAAGCGAAAAAACACAAGCGCCAGCTCCTCACCCGGCGCTAGCGAGTCGGCTACGGTGCGAGCTCTCTGCCGCCGCCCCCCTATATAGACTCTGGCCCGCCCTCCCCCCACCACGCGCACCGAGGGCATATAAGCGCGGCGCGGGGCCGCGCGGGCCCGTTGTCAAGGCAGCACCGGACGCTTCGTGTACCGCACGCACCTCCACGCCGCTAACCGCTATGGCCCGCACAAAGCAAACGGCCCGCAAGTCCACCGGCGGAAAGGCGCCGCGCAAACAGCTCGCCACCAAGGCGGCGAGGAAGAGCGCGCCCGCCACCGGCGGCGTCAAGAAGCCCCACCGCTACAGGCCGGGCACCGTCGCCCTGCGGGAAATCAGGCGCTACCAGAAGAGCACAGAGCTGCTCATCCGCAAGCTGCCGTTCCAGCGCCTAGTGCGCGAGATCGCCCAGGACTTCAAGACCGACCTGCGCTTCCAGAGCTCCGCAGTCATGGCCCTGCAGGAGGCCAGCGAGGCCTACCTCGTCGGCCTCTTCGAAGACACCAACCTGTGCGCAATCCACGCCAAGCGCGTCACCATCATGCCCAAGGACATCCAGCTCGCGCGCCGCATCCGCGGCGAGCGCGCCTAGAAACCGCGCCGCGCACGCGCACGCGCGCCCGCCCAACAAAAACGGCCCTTTTCAGGGCCACTAACATCTCTCCGTCGCGAGCAAAACTTTTGTCGGTCTTGCCGCCCCGCAAAACAACAACAACCAATTCCCCTCCCGTCCACAGCCGCTCTCGCCAACAATCGACGTCACTCCCATCCCTCACAATACACACACACACACACACACACACACACACACACACAACAGCCGGACGACGTCACCACACACCACGGGTGGCTGGCCGCCGCCGTCTCCGAGGCGCGCGCACGCTACGCTACACTACAACGTCAACGCCACCGCGCCTTCCCAATTCCCGCCGGCCACTTCCACGTCTCACGTCCCCCCGCCGCTTTGAGACAGAGAGAGACACAACACACACACAAAAGACACGACATCCGCAAAGCAAGCAAACACACAAACAAACAAGAGTCTCCAGAAACATACATGAGCAACCAAACGTCGGCCGCCGCAAAAAAAAAAAAAAAAAACAACTACAACAACAACAAAAACAAATAAAATAAAATAAAAAGACCAACAAACGGCCACAACCGCTCCGCTACCGCGCGCCGCCGCCTACCGCCACCGGCACCACAATCCAACCACCACGGCACGCAAACAGTACCCACAAGGGTCACACACAACCAACCAACCAACCACACCGGCGCATGCACGACAATCAACGCCTTCCCGACGTCCTTTGATGGCCCTGAGAAGGGCCGTTTTGGGCCGCGCGACAGCCGCAGCCGTGCCATCGCGCGCCACTAAGACGACGCGGGGGAGGGCGGTGGGGGACGACGGCGTCAAGCGCCAACCCCTCTCCCTTGCCTTTCTTTAACGTTACTACTTTACTTCTTCTTCTTGGGCGACGCCTTCGCCTTAGACGGCGTCGTCGCCTTCTTCGGGCGCGGCGCCTTCGGCTTCTTCGTCGGAACCTTGGCGGCCTTCTTCGCCTTCGACGGCGACTTGGCCTTGGCCGGCTTGGCCGCAGCCGCCTTCTTCGCACCCGCGGGAGCCGCCGACGCCGCAGACGCCTTCTTGGCGGCGCCCGCCTTCCGACCGGTCGCCGCCTTCACGCCACCAGCCTTCTTTGCGCCGGCCGCGCGGCCGCCCTTCTTCTCCTTGCTGGCCGGAGCGGCGCGCTTCTTCTTCGCACCGCCGGCACGGGCCTTGCCGCCCTCGGCCGCCCCGCCGCCGGCGCCGGCAAGCTTGAAAGAGCCGGACGCGCCCTTCCCCTTCGTCTGCACCAGCTCGCCAGCCACGACGGCCGACTTGAGGTACTTCTTGATAAAGGGCGCCAGCTTCTCCGCGTCCAGCTTGTAGTGCGCGGCAATGTACTTCTTGATCGCCTGCAGCGACGAGCCGCCGCGCTCCTTCAGACTCTTGATGGCGGCCGTCACCATCTCAGAGGTGCGCGGGTGCGCAGGCTTGGCGCGCGGCTTCTTCGCAGACGCCGCAGACTTGGCCTTCTTCGTCGTGCCGGTGGCGGCGGGTGCCGCAGCAGTCTCGTTCGTAGCCGCCTGATCTGCCATTATTTCGACGGACGACGCGCGTACACACAACAACAGAACAGCGAGAGAGCGGCGAGCACGGCAGAGAATAGCCGCCGCGCCGCTTTTTTTTTTTTTTTTTTTTTTTTTTTTTTTTTTGTGTGTTGAGGGCAAGGGTGCTATCGCCTGAGGCGATTGGTCCCTCTTGTGTGCTGGTAGGGTTACTTAATTGGGGTCACTATTTATTTATAAATAGGGGCACCATTTTTTAATCTTTGGAGGTCCCTTTGGGCACTGATTTGGTCCTTTAGGGCCTCGTTAGTGGTCTTCCTCTGGTCATAGCCTATTTATTTTCTACTTTTTTTTTTGTGGTTTCATGATCTCTCCTATTATTCTTGATGTTTCTATTCTAATTTAGTGGCTAATTTTTGCGTTTTCAGACCTAGGACGTCTTGATGTTTCTGTCCTATGTACTAAATATATTTCTTTCCTGTTTCTAACCTATTTTCTACCTACAATTTCTTGATGTTTCTAATCTATGTACTAAACTATCCCTACTTGATGTTACTAACCTATGTACTGCCTACGCTTTCTTGATGTTTCCACCTAGATCTCGGCCTGGCTCTCTTGATGTTTCCATTATACCCTACAGTAGTGGTCCTAGTCTCTTAGTTGCGAATGATGGTCAATGGTACCCTGACTTGTGCCAGGGTGCCGGTTCATACGTGGCGATCTCCTCTAACTGGTTAAGGTCAGGTCTGAGTCTGTTTACTTTATCCACAAGTCTCGTTGTTGCCTCCTTTACGAGTTCGGCCATGTGTGGCATCTCCAGTTCCCTGTGGGTTCTTTCGGTATTTGTCCATGATGGTCAGTGACGAAGAGGGCGTCTATCTTCTGCTCTTCGGAGGTTTTTCTTCTTTGATGGCCTAAAATCCATTGAAGGTGCTGAAGATAGTCATCATTCCTCCAATGACGGTTGTGATTTTGGACATTATGTCCGGTGCCTGAGTAAAGTTGTTCATGAGCGTTGTTAGTTGTTGTAATATGTTTGAGGATTGGGCTTTGTCCCATATTGCTTTTAGTTTGTTGACAAAGCTGAGGATTGATTCTAGGCCATTATTGTTGGCAGTGGCTGTGTTGTTTTGCGGTGGCAGAGTTGCCCAGTTTCTTCTTCCTAATCGGCTGGCTTCTGCTGGTGTGGGCATTGCCGTTGGTCGAATTGTCGGTCTGGGTGCAGGTGCTTGTCTTTCTGGTCGCTGTTTATTGTATGCTTCGATGGCCTTTTGGTATTCTTCGCAGCCTCTGAATGAAGCTGGGTGGCCATCTTTGTTGCAATTTACACAGTGAAGAGCTCCCTCTTTCGGTAATGGGCACTGGAATGCTCTGTGGTCCCCGCCACATCGGACGCAGCGCGTCGGCATGTTGCAGTAATTTGCTGTGTGGAAGAACCCCTGGCATTTTTTGCACTGTGGGGGGCCTTCTTTGCTTTTGTATGATTCTACTGTAATTTTGGTGTCAAGTAGGTATCTCGTATTATATATTGCCTCGTTTTCTGGGTTTTTCTCTAGTGTTACACAGAAGACATCCATTGGACGTAACTCCTTCGTGTTTTCGTCCCTCTTTTTGTATTGGTGTATGTTGGTTGTGGCGAAGTTGTGTTGTTGTAGTTCTTCTTCTATTTCTTGTTCCTTGACGGTGTTTGGTAGGCCCTTTATGACCACTTTCAGTTGTCTGTCGGCTTGCGGTTGGTGGGTGAAGTTGCCGATTCGGTGGTGGTTGAAGAATTCCAACGCAGTGCGTTGGTCCTTTATGGTATCAAAATGGTATTTGATAGATTTTCCTCTATGGATGGCTTTGATGGGGCCTTCCATATGCTGCTTTAGAGTTTTGTTCAGGGTTAGATAGTGCCCTGGATATTCGATTGTAATCGGCGGGACGCGTGGTCTTTTTGGGACCGCTCGTTGTGCCGGTGCGGTTGTAGTCTGCTGTTGAGGTGGGGGGCCCGCTGGTGTGTCACTAGCGGCATTCAGGTTGGTGGTGTTGTCCTTCAGCGCGTCGTATCTGTTCGCCGTTGGGACGGTGAACTTGTTCGGCGCTTCTGTTTCTGACGAGTTTTTTCTTTTTAGAGTTTTCCTGGCTCGTTGGAATTCTCCCTGGCCATCGTCGAATTCCATATCCTCGTCGCTTGAGAACGTGGGGCTGTCTGTGTTCGTTGAAGCGTCGTCGCTGTCTGAATTGTATGAGGCATTGTTTTTCGTAATGTTGTGGCGCGCTAGCTCCTGCCGGTGCTTTGCGGCCATCTTGGCGTCTCTGCTCGCCATGGATTTGGCGTGCTGTGTTTCGCTGGTCGGGAGTGTCATGTTGCCGCCGCGTTCCAGCGACGTGTGTGAGTGGTCTTGTTTCGTCGAATCGAGATTTCGGCGGGAAGGGTGGGGGTTCACAGACTCAGACCTGGCCCTAGCCCTGTCCGCGGAAGCTGACTTTGCCCTATGGTTCAAATCTTTCCTGGAGGCGCGCGGACGTACCCCGCCCAGGGAGTCGGCCACCTGTCGGTCGACTGCCTGGTGAGGAGGCCCTGGTGCCTCTTCATTCCCTATCCTAAACATTCCTAGCCCATCCGGCTATCCCGGAGGATCTCGCCTATCGCTAGTAAGACGGCCCTGTCAGGACACAATTGCTTTTTAACACGCAGTGGGAGCACTTCAAACTTAAAAGTTCGCAGCGCACCCTCCGCGTGTGCACACAGCTCGGCTGCTCGGAGACCGATCCCGCCAGGCCCAGCCAGTGTCGCGGGCGGGCGCGGACGGCCGAGAGAGCGGCCGCCACTCTGCGCGCCGCCGCGCCGCGCCTCCCGCGCTTGCTACCGCCCAACGTCCGACAGCCTGTGCGGACCAGCCCCAAACCTGCGCCGCAACCACCCGCGCCATTCAAACCACCGAGGATGGGGCTACACACGGCCACACCACAGTCGCCAACCAGTCGCCACGGCAGCGCCGCAAACCACGGCCAAACTGCAGCTACCGCGCGCCACAGCCTGGCTCGGCCCGCCGAGAATCGCCGCCCCCGCCCAAATGCCGCCCCCACAGCCCCAGCCGACGACCCGCCACAATGGCCAAACCTTCGGCAAAACTGGCGCACCGTCGCCGCGCCAGCCCGGCCAGCGCGGCCGCCGCCACAGCCACACAAGCGGAGGCGTGCGGCGATGACGGCCGTGCAAACGCACCTCCGCCGCCCCATCGCCCTCCCACCGTTTCCCGATCGGCCCGCGGCCGTCGGGCCACCTCGCCCGCCAACATTCGCGCCCGTTTCTCACAACATTGCCCGCCGCAAAACAAAAACGAGCGCCGCCTGCGCAACATGGGCACCGGCCAACCGAGGCGCCGCCGCCCCTCGCCGCTTTCAGCGAGGGTGGCTAACCGCCATCCGCAACTACAGACGCACCGAATCTGCCTTCATCAAAAGCACACACCGACAGCCGACCTCTAACATTTAGACTCCGCAAGCCACCCAACGGTGTGTGGCGGAGGGCACTTCACGTGCCAATGTCATTTACCTCCCTTTGCTGTTCCAGTCGCGTATGGTTCGCGGGACGAACCGACAGTCTGCAAAAAAAAAAAAAAAAACGCCTCCGTGCGCGCTCGAATCTCTCTAACCACATCCATTCGTGATCTCCTCGGGAGGTATACGCAATATATTCGATACCCCATCCAGAAACGCAATATCTCGAAACCTGGCGAGCAAGCTACACCGCGATGCAGAGCGCCTCTATTGCAGAGTCTGCCGCGTGGGTTTGTTAAACATCTCCGTAACGCTATCACGGTTACCAAATGACCCTGCGACGAAACGTTGGATCGTCTCCGTCGCCTCCGTCAACGCGACCTGGTACGGATCCCACACTGATGGGCAACACGCACGTATAGGTCGAACGAACGGGTGTTTTGTAAGCCACCTCCTCCTTTGTTGATGGACGACATTTGCTACGCATTCTCCCAATAAATCGCAACCTGGTACCCGCCTTACCAACAATTACTTTTGTTTGTTTTTTTTTTTTGTTTTTTTTTTTTAATATGATGATCATCCCACTCCCAATCACTCCGCACGCATACTCCCAGATATTTTACAGACGTAACTGCTACCAGTGTTTGTCCCGCTATCATATACTCAATCATACAATAAAGGGTCCTTCTTTCTATATTATTCGCAATACATGTTAAGGGACAGTTGCCACTCCCTGCACCACGTGCCTATCCGCTGCAGATCGTCCTGCATTTTTCGCTGCAACTTCTCTGTATACTACAGCATCATCCGCGAAAAGACGCATGCAACGTCCGACACTATCTACTAGGTCATTTATATACATTGTGTGTGAAGAGCAATGGGTCCCATAACACTCCCCTGTGGCACGCCAGAGGTTACTTTAACGTCTGTAGACGTCTCTCCATTGATAACACAACATGCTGTGTTCTGTTTGCTACAATCTCTTCAGTCCAGCCACACACTTGGTCCGACATTCTGCAGACACTTACTTTGTTTATCAGGCGACAGTGCGGAACTGTATCGAACGCCCTCCTTCCGGATGTCAACCAAAATGGCATCTACCTGGGAGCCTGTATCTAATATTTTCTGGGTCCCATGAACAAATAAAGCGCGTTGGGTCTCACACGATCGCTGTTTCCGGAATCCATGTTGATTCCTACATAGTAGACACTGGGTTTCCAAAAAACGACATGCTACTACTCGAGCATAAAACATGTTCTCAAATTCTACAACCGATCGACGTCACAGATATAGGGCCTATAGTTTTGCGCATCTGCTCGACGACCCTTCTTCAAGCCCGGGACTACCTGTGCTCTTTTCCAATCATTTGGAACCCTCCGTTCCTCTAGAGACTTGCGGTACACGGCTGTTAGGAGGTTCTGTCGCGTACTCTGTGTAGAATCGAATTGGTATCCCGTCGGGTCCAGTGGACGTTCCTCTGTTGAGTGATTCCAGTTGCTTTTCTATTCCTCCTTGGACACTTATTTCGATGTCAGCCATTTTTTCGTTTGTGCGAGAAGGAACTGCAGTGCGGTCGTCCTCCGTGACACAGCTTTTGGAAACAGGTGTTTAGTATTTCACAGCTTTACGCGTGTCATCCTCTGTTTCGAGCCGCTTACTACTGATTCAACGTACGACCACAACGTCCTAGGATTTGATTTGATTTCCTGTCACGTCGGTACATGGAATTGTACTTTCGCATTCACCGGACGCTTCACGCATAGCCCTCCTTACGCTAACTTTGGACATCGTTTAGCGTCTGTTTGTCTGAGAGGTTTTGGCTGCGTTTCAACTTTGAGTGAAGCTCTCTTTGCTTTCGCTATAGTTTCCTAAACTTTGGTTGTTGTACCGCGGTGGGTTTTTCCCATCCCTCGCAGTTTTACTCGGCACGTACCTGTCTAAGACGCATTTTACGATTGCCTTGCACTTTCTCCATAAACACTCAACATTGTCAGTGTCGGAGCAGACATTTGCGTTTGCATCTGCCTGGTAGTCTCAAATCTGCCTTCTATTACTCTTGCTAAACAGATAAACCTTCCTCCCTTTTTTTTTTTTTTTTGTTTTTTTTTTTGTTTTTTTGTTTGTATATTCCTACTAACGTCCATATTCAGCGATGCTGCAACGGCCTCTTGTTCACTGGGTCCCTGTTCTGCACATACAGAGTCGACAAGTTCGGGGTCTGTTTGTCATCGGTAGGTCCACGATGTTATCTCCACGAGTCGGTTCTCTCTCTGTTTAATTGCTCGCGGCATTTTTCGTTCGGATGGTGCACTCAGTATACTGTCACTCGATGCTCTGTCCCTACCACCCGTCCTGAACATCTGGCACATTGAAATCTCCACCTAAGACTGTAACACGCTGCGGAAAGGAAAATGTATGTCCACATTTTCTCTCACTTGTTCGGCCACTAATGCTGCTGAGTCGCGAGGTCGGTAAAAGGAGCCAATTATCAACCTAGCTCGGCTGTTGAGTGTACCCTCCACCCACAATAGTTCACAGGAACCGTCCACCACTTCTACTTCACTACACAGGATAAACTACTACTAACAGCGACGAACCACTCCACCACCGGTTGCATGCACGCTATCCTTTCTAAAGCACCGTCTGTACCTATAACGATTGCAGCTTCGGCGCTTTCTATCAGCGCTTGACGTTCCGGTACTTTACCAACGCAGAGCTTCGACAGTTGACAATTACAATACCGATTGCCGCTTGGTCCCCGCATGTCCTGACCTTGCCCCGCGCCCGTTGCCCTTTCCGTACTTGCCCAAGGGCCATCCAACCTAAACAGAACCGCCCAGCCCACGCCACACAACCCCTGCTACCCGTGTAGCCGCTTGTTGCGTATAGTGGACTCCACCTAAGACTATATAACATAACATGCCCTAAGGCATTCGCGGTGTACACCACCCTAAGGTGAGGTTAGGTTAGGTGGACGTGGGTTAGGTTAAGGGTTACAGTTAGGTTAAGCGTCAAAGTTAGGTTAAGCGTTCGGACGTGAGGCGTCAGGTGGCCGCACCTACCTTTACGGCCGGACATCTTAGGTTAGAGGTTAGGTTAGGTTAAGGCGCCGAGAGGTCCGCGGTCAGGTTACGTTCACCTTCGGGCGCCACACGTAGGTTTCAAAGGTGTGTCGGTCGGTCGTCGGCAAGCCGCAAAAACTACAGACGACGTCGACCAAACCGCCGCAAGACCGAGCAGGAGGCAGATATAAAACACACACACACACACACACACACACACACACACACACACACAAAAACAAAATTTAAACACCACCCACCGGCCAAAGGGCACCAAAAACCACAAACCCGAGCACCACGTCGACCAGAGGCAACCCGCCGCTCACGCGACATGGCTGGCAACTAAGGGGCAAACGGCAACGGCGCTTTCCGCACCGGGCCGGATGCACGTACGACAACACCGCTACCCGTACGCAGGCCTCCCATTGCACACAGCCGCTCTGTGTTTGAACATCATCAATGGCGCGCCCGCGGCTCGTCGCGGGCGCAGCCATAACGCCGCCACTTTTGCACCAACACATTCACGCACCGCAAAACAGCTCGCCGACACAGCACAGCCGACAAAACAAAAACAACCCGCGAGACGGGGGCGACAAACGACAACGATAACAACAACAACAGCAGCAAACAACTCGCACCAAGCGTCCAACAGGTAACAAACGGACAAGCACAGCCTCTGCTAACGGCCACGACGCCAGCGGCACACTGCTCCTTTCCCGCCACACTCGATTTCACAACGCACGCACGCGACCCCGTCAACGACACCGACACGACACACGACGGGCTCCCTTCCCGCAACCTACACCTTTCCGCCACTACGCACAGCTCCACCCGACGCGCCCGTCGCAACGACACTACTGCACGCACTATCCACCCGCCTCCTCCTCTCCCCCCCCCCCCCTTCCCGTACACAACAACACAGCCAAAAACAACACTCACGACCCAAACATACTAACGACATGGCACGTGCATCGGCGCACACCCCAACCAGTCACCGTCGACAACCACACGCAAGGCACGAAACCGGCGTCCTTCCACGTTGCCATCAAAGCTGCACAAACAACCACAGGAGGAACCACCAACAACGGCCCGCCCGCCCGCCCGCCCGCCCGCCCCAATATTCTCCCACCCTCACCTCACGCCGCAACCACCAAACGCACATTCCCGCTCGCTACCACACACCTCTCGGCAGCCGCTTCGCAAACACATGACGTGACGTGACATCATCACATCACGGGCTACGCACGCACACCGACCCACTTTCCTGCCCTTCGCCCTCTTCTTTCCGACGCCTGCCTTCGGCCGAGCACACGTACGTGGCACAACGCCCAACACAGTCACACACAGTCGACAGGCGCACGCCCAGGCACGCAACGACGCAGCGCAGCAAAGGCGCCCGCAACACATACCTCCTCTCTCTTCTCGCCGCCGCCGCCGACCGCCCGCCAGCCAGCCAGCCAGCCAGCCAGCCAGCCAGCCAGCCACTCGCAATGTGCACTGCCAACCAGCCACACGTCCACCGCGCCGCCTCCGACCACCCGCCAGGGGGCGCTCACGTCCGCGACAACAGCGCGGCCCGCCGCCGGGCGGGCCCAGCCGAACCCAGCCCAGCCGGCGCGCGCTGCTCTGCACTCGGCGCGCCACACATCCTGCTGCAGACCGGGCTCGTCTCTCTGTACGCGTCTGCCCGCATCTCGTCTTCCTGCGCATCAACACAACGAGGCCGCGTGAGCAAACCACCCCCCCCCCCCCCCCCGTCACAACGCCACATCACACACTGCCTTGTCTACCGCCGAAATGCACTCACCAGCCATCCGCTTCGTCTTCGTCTTGTTTACTCGTTGTTGTTGCAGCGGCGCACACAGCCCCGGCCGGCCGCATCCGAGGGTGGCCCGCCGCCAGCGTCTCCTCCTTGGGCACAGGTGCGGTGCCGTGCCGTGCCGTGCCGTGGCCGCCCATCCATCCAACCGCACGCA
The DNA here is from genome assembly GCF_023898315.1 of Schistocerca nitens. NCBI lineage: Eukaryota > Metazoa > Arthropoda > Insecta > Orthoptera > Acrididae > Schistocerca > Schistocerca nitens. Next base: position 23,365 of record NW_026046004.1, read on the forward strand.
TTTGCTGGCCGCCTCTGCTGCAGAAGAAGACAAAAAACGAAACGTACAAACATACACGCACCCACAGCGTGGCCACACACGGACGGGACCGACAGGCTCCAAGGCGACCAAAGGATAAAAACAAAATAAAAAAACAAAAACAAAAAGACGCAAAGCAAGCAACAAGCACAGGCTGTCGCCTCGCGCCTCTGTCCTTCCGCCCCCGCCCTTCTCTCCCACCACATGCCCACAAACACCACCGCCTCCCCCTCCCCGCACCTCCACATTCGCCCCCTCCATTTGTTCCTTTCTCGCTCTTCCCTTCTGTGTGTCTGCGTGCGTGCGCGGGCGGCGCCTCTCAACATCCGCCGGCCGTCCGTCCCGTTTTCGCCGTACCACACACGCCACCGCCTCCTCCCCGTCCACCACCGCCGCCCCTGTCCGCCCCGCACAACACCATACACCGCTGCTTGTCCTGGCCGTTGCCACCAAAGGCGCCAGCCGCAAACCGCGCCAACGCCGCAGCGCGCGTGCGTCCTTCCTTCTCCGTGCCGACGCGGCCTCTATTCCCGCACCCATTCGGCCGACGACACAGCCGTTGGGCTCCGCACTGCGCGTACCGGCGTTACGCACGCACACCCACCCCCCTCGCGAACGCACGACTCATTGTCTTTGTTGTTTCTCCTCTTTCTTAACGTCTTTGTTTGTTGTTTGTTGTTTGTTTTGTTTTTTGTTTTTTGTTTTTTTTTTTCGTTTTTCCCCACCGCCACATGTGACACAATGCCGCCCTCCACCTTTCGTTCGTGGTTGCTTGCTTGCTTGCTTTGTTTCTCTTTCTCATTGGTACACGTCCGACGCGCTCCATTTCCACCACACCACGGCCATCAGCCTCCTCAACGGGCAGGCGCAGTGTGCCATTCTCCGGCGCACAAGCACACCGCGCGGTACTGGCGCGGCTCGCTCTCCTCGCCCCCACGCCACGCCACGCCACGCCACCGGTGCGCAGCAGCACATGTGATGTCTCGCAACACGACACGCGGTGCGCACACCCCGACCACGCGGCTCTAAAGGCATGGCACCGGCGACATGCGCCGCCCCAGCCACGCATCCGTCGTCTCACGTTGTTCACTGCCAGCCGCGTCGGAGGCTACAACCGCAACCACCACAACAACGGTCCCCCTCCCGGCAACACATTTGTTGCACAAACAAACACAACCGCCGAGCGCAGCGCGAACCACCCACACGCGCCCTCCGCGTCTCCTTTCTCCTTTCGCCCCCTCCCATCTCCCGAATATGCCAGCAGCGCAGCGTTACGCGTGCCCCTCACCCGTCCACACTACCGCGAAACGAACACGCCTTCCGGGCCACCTGCAAGGGCACGCCCACCACCAAATACTGCCGTATTCACGGACGCAGTTCGCAACACGCAACGCACTCTCCACCTACCTTCTTTCTCTCGTCCCTTCTCTTTAAAAACAAAACAAACACACAAACCAACCACGGCTAACACACTTTTTCGCGACACCTTTGACTGCGTTATCTCGACCGTGACGGCAGCTATCGACCATCCATTCCCCACTACACACACACACACATCATTCGCTACACCGCACACGAAACGGCAAGGGCAAGGCACTCTCTCATAGATTCTTCCTCCGAGCCATATCGGGCGAACGTTGCATCCGGGAAGGCAATGCAATTCAGCCGTCACCACGGCCGACACTTGCAGCCGCGCCGTAAACGCATGTCAGTGCGGCTGCAATGCACGGGAACGTTCCGTTGCTCTAGACAGCGCCTCTCCGTTTTTCCCCTGTCTCGTTTTCCGGTGATTGCTTCTTCTTTTTCTTCGTTTCGTTTCGTTTTATTATTTTCGTTCCCCTCCTCCACCATTGTTTCCGTCCCCACAGTTTTTTTTTTTTTTTTTGCTCATTCCACACGTTCTGCCCAGACAAGACATGACATCCGACCGATCACAGTCAGCCTTTCGTCACCGTTCGCAGCGCCGACGGTGCCACAGTGAGACGGGTGTTCAGACCGACACGTTGCCATGATGCCCATAGACAGCTACTCAGGGCCGCCGGATCGGATCACATCACCGACAAACCGGCCATTTCACCGGGGGACACAGACAACCGCGTGTACGCCCATAACAACAAACAACGGCCGTCGTCGTCTACCGTCACTGAACCGAACACACGTGCACCTTGAATGACGACACCGGCGTGCGTGCGCACAACAATCAATCATTCAAATCAACTGCAGAAACGGCTATCAAAATCAAGGGCCAAATAAATGGGTACACCACCGTGCGTGTCGCCTACCCCACCCGCCCGTACAATTCTTGCGTCTTCTTAATGACTAGTAAAGACACGTCCATTTTTTTTTTTTTTTTTAAAACGTCACCAACACACCTCCACGCCGTACAGCAAAGGGAATAGTAGACGGCAACACAACATTTCACCCTCGCCATCATGTATGTATGATGTGACAACAAACAAACCCGCAGACGGCCCTAACGGTGACATCCAACAATCGCGAGGGGTTTCAATTGCAGTCACGTGACTAACCGGGCAGACAGAGACAAAGAAAGGAAAGGAATCAGCGACACAGACAACACCTCCTGTCTGTGTGTCGACAAACAACCAACCAACCAACCAACCACGCCACGACTCGCGAGCACGCATAACCACCACCAGCTGCTTCGCAACCAACCAAACCGGGTAGCTATGCGCCGCCTCACACAAACAACAATTCCGCTCTTCCCGCAAAGGCAATTTGGTGGCCCTGAAAAGGGCCGTTTTGCCGCTCTCGCAACGGAGGGGAGCTCCCTAGAGCCTTAACCCCCTCACTTGGAGCTCGTGTACTTGGTCACCGCCTTCGTGCCCTCGCTCACGGCGTGCTTGGCCAGCTCGCCAGGCAGCAAGAGCCGCACAGCCGTCTGGATCTCGCGGGACGTGATGGTCGAGCGCTTGTTGTAGTGCGCCAGGCGAGACGCCTCGGCCGCAATGCGCTCGAAAATGTCGTTCACGAAGCTGTTCATGATGCTCATCGCCTTCGACGAGATGCCCGTGTCGGGGTGCACCTGCTTCAGCACCTTGTAGATGTAGATGGCATAGCTCTCCTTCCTCTTGCGCTTCTTCTTCTTGTCGCCCTTCGAAATGTTCTTCTGCGCCTTGCCAGCCTTCTTGGCGGCCTTCCCGCTAGTCTTGGGCGGCATCTCGAACGTACAACAGCAAGCAGCAAGCGCTCCGCTCTAGTCAGCGTCTCCCCACACAGTGGCACCCGCCGACCTGATATGTTTGGGGTTTTCTCCCCCTTTTGTTAATTGAAGTACCGGCATCCTATTGATGCCCTGACTTTCGAGATGGTACCTTTAGGTTAGGATTGGCTTTTCTTTTGTCTGTAGTGGTTTGGGGGTGTTCCCCGGGTATATGAACTGTGTTTGTTTAATGATGGTTATGATATGGGTGGATGAAAGTCAGTGTAGCTCGTCATCTGAACTGACGGTGAATGGTAGTGATGGGAGTTCTGTGAGTAGGGAGAATGTCTGGTCCTAGGGATCTAATGAGGGGGAAAGGTGAGGAATGAGATGTTTCATAGAATTTCGTTGACTTCATTTTTATGAGATGGTTAAATGTCGGTTGACCTAGCATACCTCTAATTTCCTCGTTACTGGAGAACCAGGGGGCATCTGCGATTATTCTAAACGTCTTGTTTTGTATCACTTCTAGTGATGCCAGGTGTGTGTTTGCCGCCATGCTCCACACCTCCGATCCATAGAGAATAACTGGCAGAATTATTGTTTTCCATATTCGGAGCTTCGCCTCTGTTGATAGGCCCCTGCCCTTAAGAAGGGGATACAGTTGGTAGAGCCGGGCGGAACCTTTGTTTTTGGCCTCTGTTATATGCTGTTTGAACGTGAGGTTTTTGTCTATGTTCAGTCCCAGGTATTTTATAACTTTTCTCCATGGGAGTTGTTGTCCATCATGGTTCAGATTTCTGTTGGGTCTTGTTATTTTGTGTGTGAAAATTATGGCTTGGCACTTGCCCGGATTTATTTTTACTTTCCATAAGTTACACCAGAGATCGACTTTGTTGAGGTGCCGCTGGAGGCTACACGTTATACGATTTATGTTACGCCCGCTGTGGTATAGCGCTGTGTCATCAGCGTAGAGCGCTATGTTCCCGCCCGGCTCTTTTGGGATATCATTCGTGAACACAAGATAGAGGAGGGGGCCAAGCACAGATCCCTGTGGGACACCCGCTTCTATATTAGTTATTGGACTTTTCGCTCCATCAACTGAAGCGAAAAACCTCCTGTCTGACAAAAATGAGTGAATCATTTTTAACAGGTGATTGGGGCAATTTAGCTTCGACAGCTTGTAGAGGAGGCCGTCATGCCAGACACGGTCAAACGCCTTCTCTATGTCGAGGAATATGGCTGCTGTACTGTCTCCATGGTGTTTCTCGGCACAGATGTGCTCCACCAGGCGGATGGCTTGCTGGGTGGTGCTATGACCAGCACGAAAACCGAATTGTTCCGGGGTAAGGATAGTGTTATCGTTTAGGAATTTAAGTAGGGCGTTTAGGATGAGGATTTCGAGAAGTTTTGATAAGTGATTTAATAGCGAGATAGGACGATAGTTTTGTGGGAATAGATGGTCTTTGTTGGGTTTGGGGATTGAGATGATCTTGGCAACCTTCCAGGCTGAAGGGAAATATTGTAGCTTGAGACAGTGGTTGAGGATATTTGATAGATGGGAAATGGCAGGTTGTGGAAGGTGTTTAAGAAGTGGGGGTTTTATAAGGTCGGGACCAGGGGCTTTTGCATTGCCGATCCGCCTGATGTAAGCTGTTATTTCGCGTTCATTTGTGTCTGCGAAGGTGGTGTCAATCCTCTCATTGAGTTTTCGTGCGAGGTGCCTCTCGACTCTCCTCTCTAGCCTCTCTGCTTCTCCCTCGTCGTTCTCTACTACGTTTTCTTGGAACTGGAGTTCGTAGGTGTCTGACATGGCGGCCGCCTTATCTGCAGGGGTGTAAACCAGCCCCTGTTGCCCATGCAGTGGTCTTGTGGCTGTCTGGGGTTGCCGCCTACCCTTTATGATTCGCCAGAATTGTTCAGGGTTTGATTCGGCTGCCTGCAAGCTCTGTTGGTACCTGCTGCACCGGAGCATATGCAATCTGGTTTTGATTTCACGGGCCATTTGGTCCATTATCCTCCTATCTTGAGGGTAGCGGTATGTTTGCCATCGCTTCCTGGTCCGGTTTTTGTCTGTTATTAATTGGGCTAGGTCTTGTGGTAAGTTGTTCCTGCCCCTGTTTTGTGTGAGTTTGATTGTTGTGACTTGGGCACAGCTCTTAATTATGTTGGTAAAGTCTGCTGCGGCTTTGTCTATGTCTTCTGTAGATGCATATTCCGGTGCTGGGTCTGGTATGTGATGTGCCACTAGTTCTTTATATCGTACCCAGTTTGTGTGGTACGCCGCTACCGCAACACCCCACCTTTACCAGCTCGCCCTGTTGCGGCCGCCGACCAATGGGGCGCGCGCGCAACCGGCCGCCGCACCCGAGCCCATAAAGGGACCCCCACCCTAGTCCCGCCGCCACGCACTCCGCTGCTCGACTCGCTGCGGCTCGCACCGTTACGTTACGTGTTTCAACTAGCCAAACGCCATGTCCGGACGCGGAAAGGGAGGCAAAGTCAAGGGCAAGTCAAAGTCCCGCTCAAGCAGGGCTGGGCTCCAGTTCCCGGTCGGCAGAATCCACCGCCTCCTGCGCAAGGGAAACTACGCCGAGCGCGTCGGCGCCGGTGCGCCCGTCTACCTCGCCGCCGTCATGGAGTACCTCGCGGCTGAGGTGCTCGAGCTGGCCGGAAACGCGGCCCGCGACAACAAGAAGACGCGCATCATCCCGCGCCACCTGCAGCTCGCCATCCGCAACGACGAGGAGCTCAACAAGCTCTTGTCGGGCGTCACCATCGCACAGGGTGGTGTCCTGCCCAACATCCAGGCCGTCCTGCTGCCAAAGAAGACCGAGAAGAAGGCCTAAACAGAGAGCGCGGCGCTGCGCTTGCGTGCTCCCTGCACGCAAACGCGCCTGCCTTTGCCTTGCCGGCTCGGCTCACAACAATCGGCCCTTTTCAGGGCCACCACACAAACCTACGTCCAAAGCAAAGTTTCCGTCGTCCGTGCTCGCCGCACTTTACACAACACGTCCACATACATACATTGCACAGCCAGCGCCGGCGCACGTCCGCCATCTTGTCCACAGCCCGTGTGGCCGAACGCGCACACATTTTGTCGTTTCTCTCTTTTTGTCTTTTTTGTTTCTGCACCCCTCCGCGCACGCACAGAGTCGCGTTCCAAACGACAACGACATCAATACACCGATAATGTGATGATCATTGTTAGCATTATAATGTTTCAATTAAAGGGGCGCGCGTGGCACAGACAAAAAAAACCAAACAGCTGATCCGATCGATCGATCGATCGATCCGGCCCGCCCGCCTATGCCCACGCCACAAACAAACAACAAACCACGCACACACTGGACTCAGCCGCGCCCATCGCGTCAAACTCAAAAACTAACGCACGCGCAGCAGCAACAACAACAACAACACGCACAGGCAACACAGACTCTTTCGCACTTTTCAATCTCCGAACAGTGTGGTGGCCCTGAAAAGGGCCGTTTTCGTCTCTCCCACCAAGCACGGGCACGGCACGGCCGCGGGAAGGCCACAACGCAGCACAGCACACCGGCTGGCTGGCTGCCTGCCTGCCTAACCGCCGAAACCGTACAGGGTGCGCCCCTGCCTCTTCAGGGCGTACACCACGTCCATGGCCGTCACAGTCTTGCGCTTGGCGTGCTCAGTGTACGTCACCGCGTCGCGGATCACGTTCTCCAGGAACACCTTCAGCACTCCGCGGGTCTCCTCGTAGATCAGACCAGAGATGCGCTTCACGCCGCCCCTGCGAGCCAGGCGGCGGATGGCGGGCTTCGTGATGCCCTGGATGTTGTCGCGCAACACCTTGCGGTGCCGCTTGGCGCCACCCTTGCCCAGCCCCTTTCCTCCCTTGCCGCGGCCTGTCATTCTTCTTCCTTCCTCCTCCTCAAAGCAAGCAAGCGAAAAAACACAAGCGCCAGCTCCTCACCCGGCGCTAGCGAGTCGGCTACGGTGCGAGCTCTCTGCCGCCGCCCCCCTATATAGACTCTGGCCCGCCCTCCCCCCACCACGCGCACCGAGGGCATATAAGCGCGGCGCGGGGCCGCGCGGGCCCGTTGTCAAGGCAGCACCGGACGCTTCGTGTACCGCACGCACCTCCACGCCGCTAACCGCTATGGCCCGCACAAAGCAAACGGCCCGCAAGTCCACCGGCGGAAAGGCGCCGCGCAAACAGCTCGCCACCAAGGCGGCGAGGAAGAGCGCGCCCGCCACCGGCGGCGTCAAGAAGCCCCACCGCTACAGGCCGGGCACCGTCGCCCTGCGGGAAATCAGGCGCTACCAGAAGAGCACAGAGCTGCTCATCCGCAAGCTGCCGTTCCAGCGCCTAGTGCGCGAGATCGCCCAGGACTTCAAGACCGACCTGCGCTTCCAGAGCTCCGCAGTCATGGCCCTGCAGGAGGCCAGCGAGGCCTACCTCGTCGGCCTCTTCGAAGACACCAACCTGTGCGCAATCCACGCCAAGCGCGTCACCATCATGCCCAAGGACATCCAGCTCGCGCGCCGCATCCGCGGCGAGCGCGCCTAGAAACCGCGCCGCGCACGCGCACGCGCGCCCGCCCAACAAAAACGGCCCTTTTCAGGGCCACTAACATCTCTCCGTCGCGAGCAAAACTTTTGTCGGTCTTGCCGCCCCGCAAAACAACAACAACCAATTCCCCTCCCGTCCACAGCCGCTCTCGCCAACAATCGACGTCACTCCCATCCCTCACAATACACACACACACACACACACACACACACACAACAGCCGGACGACGTCACCACACACCACGGGTGGCTGGCCGCCGCCGTCTCCGAGGCGCGCGCACGCTACGCTACACTACAACGTCAACGCCACCGCGCCTTCCCAATTCCCGCCGGCCACTTCCACGTCTCACGTCCCCCCGCCGCTTTGAGACAGAGAGAGACACAACACACACACAAAAGACACGACATCCGCAAAGCAAGCAAACACACAAACAAACAAGAGTCTCCAGAAACATACATGAGCAACCAAACGTCGGCCGCCGCAAAAAAAAAAAAAAAAACAACTACAACAACAACAAAAACAAATAAAATAAAATAAAAAGACCAACAAACGGCCACAACCGCTCCGCTACCGCGCGCCGCCGCCTACCGCCACCGGCACCACAATCCAACCACCACGGCACGCAAACAGTACCCACAAGGGTCACACACAACCAACCAACCAACCACACCGGCGCATGCACGACAATCAACGCCTTCCCGACGTCCTTTGATGGCCCTGAGAAGGGCCGTTTTGGGCCGCGCGACAGCCGCAGCCGTGCCATCGCGCGCCACTAAGACGACGCGGGGGAGGGCGGTGGGGGACGACGGCGTCAAGCGCCAACCCCTCTCCCTTGCCTTTCTTTAACGTTACTACTTTACTTCTTCTTCTTGGGCGACGCCTTCGCCTTAGACGGCGTCGTCGCCTTCTTCGGGCGCGGCGCCTTCGGCTTCTTCGTCGGAACCTTGGCGGCCTTCTTCGCCTTCGACGGCGACTTGGCCTTGGCCGGCTTGGCCGCAGCCGCCTTCTTCGCACCCGCGGGAGCCGCCGACGCCGCAGACGCCTTCTTGGCGGCGCCCGCCTTCCGACCGGTCGCCGCCTTCACGCCACCAGCCTTCTTTGCGCCGGCCGCGCGGCCGCCCTTCTTCTCCTTGCTGGCCGGAGCGGCGCGCTTCTTCTTCGCACCGCCGGCACGGGCCTTGCCGCCCTCGGCCGCCCCGCCGCCGGCGCCGGCAAGCTTGAAAGAGCCGGACGCGCCCTTCCCCTTCGTCTGCACCAGCTCGCCAGCCACGACGGCCGACTTGAGGTACTTCTTGATAAAGGGCGCCAGCTTCTCCGCGTCCAGCTTGTAGTGCGCGGCAATGTACTTCTTGATCGCCTGCAGCGACGAGCCGCCGCGCTCCTTCAGACTCTTGATGGCGGCCGTCACCATCTCAGAGGTGCGCGGGTGCGCAGGCTTGGCGCGCGGCTTCTTCGCAGACGCCGCAGACTTGGCCTTCTTCGTCGTGCCGGTGGCGGCGGGTGCCGCAGCAGTCTCGTTCGTAGCCGCCTGATCTGCCATTATTTCGACGGACGACGCGCGTACACACAACAACAGAACAGCGAGAGAGCGGCGAGCACGGCAGAGAATAGCCGCCGCGCCGCCAGGCCCAGCCAGTGTCGCGGGCGGGCGCGGACGGCCGAGAGAGCGGCCGCCACTCTGCGCGCCGCCGCGCCGCGCCTCCCGCGCTTGCTACCGCCCAACGTCCGACAGCCTGTGCGGACCAGCCCCAAACCTGCGCCGCAACCACCCGCGCCATTCAAACCACCGAGGATGGGGCTACACACGGCCACACCACAGTCGCCAACCAGTCGCCACGGCAGCGCCGCAAACCACGGCCAAACTGCAGCTACCGCGCGCCACAGCCTGGCTCGGCCCGCCGAGAATCGCCGCCCCCGCCCAAATGCCGCCCCCACAGCCCCAGCCGACGACCCGCCACAATGGCCAAACCTTCGGCAAAACTGGCGCACCGTCGCCGCGCCAGCCCGGCCAGCGCGGCCGCCGCCACAGCCACACAAGCGGAGGCGTGCGGCGATGACGGCCGTGCAAACGCACCTCCGCCGCCCCATCGCCCTCCCACCGTTTCCCGATCGGCCCGCGGCCGTCGGGCCACCTCGCCCGCCAACATTCGCGCCCGTTTCTCACAACATTGCCCGCCGCAAAACAAAAACGAGCGCCGCCTGCGCAACATGGGCACCGGCCAACCGAGGCGCCGCCGCCCCTCGCCGCTTTCAGCGAGGGTGGCTAACCGCCATCCGCAACTACAGACGCACCGAATCTGCCTTCATCAAAAGCACACACCGACAGCCGACCTCTAACATTTAGACTCCGCAAGCCACCCAACGGTGTGTGGCGGAGGGCACTTCACGTGCCAATGTCATTTACCTCCCTTTGCTGTTCCAGTCGCGTATGGTTCGCGGGACGAACCGACAGTCTGCAAAAAAAAAAAAAAAACGCCTCCGTGCGCGCTCGAATCTCTCTAACCACATCCATTCGTGATCTCCTCGGGAGGTATACGCAATATATTCGATACCCCATCCAGAAACGCAATATCTCGAAACCTGGCGAGCAAGCTACACCGCGATGCAGAGCGCCTCTATTGCAGAGTCTGCCGCGTGGGTTTGTTAAACATCTCCGTAACGCTATCACGGTTACCAAATGACCCTGCGACGAAACGTTGGATCGTCTCCGTCGCCTCCGTCAACGCGACCTGGTACGGATCCCACACTGATGGGCAACACGCACGTATAGGTCGAACGAACGGGTGTTTTGTAAGCCACCTCCTCCTTTGTTGATGGACGACATTTGCTACGCATTCTCCCAATAAATCGCAACCTGGTACCCGCCTTACCAACAATTACTTTTGTTTGTTTTTTTTTTTTGTTTTTTTTTTTTAATATGATGATCATCCCACTCCCAATCACTCCGCACGCATACTCCCAGATATTTTACAGACGTAACTGCTACCAGTGTTTGTCCCGCTATCATATACTCAATCATACAATAAAGGGTCCTTCTTTCTATATTATTCGCAATACATGTTAAGGGACAGTTGCCACTCCCTGCACCACGTGCCTATCCGCTGCAGATCGTCCTGCATTTTTCGCTGCAACTTCTCTGTATACTACAGCATCATCCGCGAAAAGACGCATGCAACGTCCGACACTATCTACTAGGTCATTTATATACATTGTGTGTGAAGAGCAATGGGTCCCATAACACTCCCCTGTGGCACGCCAGAGGTTACTTTAACGTCTGTAGACGTCTCTCCATTGATAACACAACATGCTGTGTTCTGTTTGCTACAATCTCTTCAGTCCAGCCACACACTTGGTCCGACATTCTGCAGACACTTACTTTGTTTATCAGGCGACAGTGCGGAACTGTATCGAACGCCCTCCTTCCGGATGTCAACCAAAATGGCATCTACCTGGGAGCCTGTATCTAATATTTTCTGGGTCCCATGAACAAATAAAGCGCGTTGGGTCTCACACGATCGCTGTTTCCGGAATCCATGTTGATTCCTACATAGTAGACACTGGGTTTCCAAAAAACGACATGCTACTACTCGAGCATAAAACATGTTCTCAAATTCTACAACCGATCGACGTCACAGATATAGGGCCTATAGTTTTGCGCATCTGCTCGACGACCCTTCTTCAAGCCCGGGACTACCTGTGCTCTTTTCCAATCATTTGGAACCCTCCGTTCCTCTAGAGACTTGCGGTACACGGCTGTTAGGAGGTTCTGTCGCGTACTCTGTGTAGAATCGAATTGGTATCCCGTCGGGTCCAGTGGACGTTCCTCTGTTGAGTGATTCCAGTTGCTTTTCTATTCCTCCTTGGACACTTATTTCGATGTCAGCCATTTTTTCGTTTGTGCGAGAAGGAACTGCAGTGCGGTCGTCCTCCGTGACACAGCTTTTGGAAACAGGTGTTTAGTATTTCACAGCTTTACGCGTGTCATCCTCTGTTTCGAGCCGCTTACTACTGATTCAACGTACGACCACAACGTCCTAGGATTTGATTTGATTTCCTGTCACGTCGGTACATGGAATTGTACTTTCGCATTCACCGGACGCTTCACGCATAGCCCTCCTTACGCTAACTTTGGACATCGTTTAGCGTCTGTTTGTCTGAGAGGTTTTGGCTGCGTTTCAACTTTGAGTGAAGCTCTCTTTGCTTTCGCTATAGTTTCCTAAACTTTGGTTGTTGTACCGCGGTGGGTTTTTCCCATCCCTCGCAGTTTTACTCGGCACGTACCTGTCTAAGACGCATTTTACGATTGCCTTGCACTTTCTCCATAAACACTCAACATTGTCAGTGTCGGAGCAGACATTTGCGTTTGCATCTGCCTGGTAGTCTCAAATCTGCCTTCTATTACTCTTGCTAAACAGATAAACCTTCCTCCCTTTTTTTTTTTTTTTTTGTTTTTTTTTTTGTTTTTTTGTTTGTATATTCCTACTAACGTCCATATTCAGCGATGCTGCAACGGCCTCTTGTTCACTGGGTCCCTGTTCTGCACATACAGAGTCGACAAGTTCGGGGTCTGTTTGTCATCGGTAGGTCCACGATGTTATCTCCACGAGTCGGTTCTCTCTCTGTTTAATTGCTCGCGGCATTTTTCGTTCGGATGGTGCACTCAGTATACTGTCACTCGATGCTCTGTCCCTACCACCCGTCCTGAACATCTGGCACATTGAAATCTCCACCTAAGACTGTAACACGCTGCGGAAAGGAAAATGTATGTCCACATTTTCTCTCACTTGTTCGGCCACTAATGCTGCTGAGTCGCGAGGTCGGTAAAAGGAGCCAATTATCAACCTAGCTCGGCTGTTGAGTGTACCCTCCACCCACAATAGTTCACAGGAACCGTCCACCACTTCTACTTCACTACACAGGATAAACTACTACTAACAGCGACGAACCACTCCACCACCGGTTGCATGCACGCTATCCTTTCTAAAGCACCGTCTGTACCTATAACGATTGCAGCTTCGGCGCTTTCTATCAGCGCTTGACGTTCCGGTACTTTACCAACGCAGAGCTTCGACAGTTGACAATTACAATACCGATTGCCGCTTGGTCCCCGCATGTCCTGACCTTGCCCCGCGCCCGTTGCCCTTTCCGTACTTGCCCAAGGGCCATCCAACCTAAACAGAACCGCCCAGCCCACGCCACACAACCCCTGCTACCCGTGTAGCCGCTTGTTGCGTATAGTGGACTCCACCTAAGACTATATAACATAACATGCCCTAAGGCATTCGCGGTGTACACCACCCTAAGGTGAGGTTAGGTTAGGTGGACGTGGGTTAGGTTAAGGGTTACAGTTAGGTTAAGCGTCAAAGTTAGGTTAAGCGTTCGGACGTGAGGCGTCAGGTGGCCGCACCTACCTTTACGGCCGGACATCTTAGGTTAGAGGTTAGGTTAGGTTAAGGCGCCGAGAGGTCCGCGGTCAGGTTACGTTCACCTTCGGGCGCCACACGTAGGTTTCAAAGGTGTGTCGGTCGGTCGTCGGCAAGCCGCAAAAACTACAGACGACGTCGACCAAACCGCCGCAAGACCGAGCAGGAGGCAGATATAAAACACACACACACACACACACACACACACACACACACACACACAAAAACAAAATTTAAACACCACCCACCGGCCAAAGGGCACCAAAAACCACAAACCCGAGCACCACGTCGACCAGAGGCAACCCGCCGCTCACGCGACATGGCTGGCAACTAAGGGGCAAACGGCAACGGCGCTTTCCGCACCGGGCCGGATGCACGTACGACAACACCGCTACCCGTACGCAGGCCTCCCATTGCACACAGCCGCTCTGTGTTTGAACATCATCAATGGCGCGCCCGCGGCTCGTCGCGGGCGCAGCCATAACGCCGCCACTTTTGCACCAACACATTCACGCACCGCAAAACAGCTCGCCGACACAGCACAGCCGACAAAACAAAAACAACCCGCGAGACGGGGGCGACAAACGACAACGATAACAACAACAACAGCAGCAAACAACTCGCACCAAGCGTCCAACAGGTAACAAACGGACAAGCACAGCCTCTGCTAACGGCCACGACGCCAGCGGCACACTGCTCCTTTCCCGCCACACTCGATTTCACAACGCACGCACGCGACCCCGTCAACGACACCGACACGACACACGACGGGCTCCCTTCCCGCAACCTACACCTTTCCGCCACTACGCACAGCTCCACCCGACGCGCCCGTCGCAACGACACTACTGCACGCACTATCCACCCGCCTCCTCCTCTCCCCCCCCCCCCCCTTCCCGTACACAACAACACAGCCAAAAACAACACTCACGACCCAAACATACTAACGACATGGCACGTGCATCGGCGCACACCCCAACCAGTCACCGTCGACAACCACACGCAAGGCACGAAACCGGCGTCCTTCCACGTTGCCATCAAAGCTGCACAAACAACCACAGGAGGAACCACCAACAACGGCCCGCCCGCCCGCCCGCCCGCCCGCCCCAATATTCTCCCACCCTCACCTCACGCCGCAACCACCAAACGCACATTCCCGCTCGCTACCACACACCTCTCGGCAGCCGCTTCGCAAACACATGACGTGACGTGACATCATCACATCACGGGCTACGCACGCACACCGACCCACTTTCCTGCCCTTCGCCCTCTTCTTTCCGACGCCTGCCTTCGGCCGAGCACACGTACGTGGCACAACGCCCAACACAGTCACACACAGTCGACAGGCGCACGCCCAGGCACGCAACGACGCAGCGCAGCAAAGGCGCCCGCAACACATACCTCCTCTCTCTTCTCGCCGCCGCCGCCGACCGCCCGCCAGCCAGCCAGCCAGCCAGCCAGCCAGCCAGCCAGCCACTCGCAATGTGCACTGCCAACCAGCCACACGTCCACCGCGCCGCCTCCGACCACCCGCCAGGGGGCGCTCACGTCCGCGACAACAGCGCGGCCCGCCGCCGGGCGGGCCCAGCCGAACCCAGCCCAGCCGGCGCGCGCTGCTCTGCACTCGGCGCGCCACACATCCTGCTGCAGACCGGGCTCGTCTCTCTGTACGCGTCTGCCCGCATCTCGTCTTCCTGCGCATCAACACAACGAGGCCGCGTGAGCAAACCACCCCCCCCCCCCCCCCCGTCACAACGCCACATCACACACTGCCTTGTCTACCGCCGAAATGCACTCACCAGCCATCCGCTTCGTCTTCGTCTTGTTTACTCGTTGTTGTTGCAGCGGCGCACACAGCCCCGGCCGGCCGCATCCGAGGGTGGCCCGCCGCCAGCGTCTCCTCCTTGGGCACAGGTGCGGTGCCGTGCCGTGCCGTGCCGTGGCCGCCCATCCATCCAACCGCACGCATTTGCTGGCCGCCTCTGCTGCAGAAGAAGACAAAAAACGAAACGTACAAACATACACGCACCCACAGCGTGGCCACACACGGACGGGACCGACAGGCTCCAAGGCGACCAAAGGATAAAAACAAAATAAAAAAACAAAAACAAAAAGACGCAAAGCAAGCAACAAGCACAGGCTGTCGCCTCGCGCCTCTGTCCTTCCGCCCCCGCCCTTCTCTCCCACCACATGCCCACAAACACCACCGCCTCCCCCTCCCCGCACCTCCACATTCGCCCCCTCCATTTGTTCCTTTCTCGCTCTTCCCTTCTGTGTGTCTGCGTGCGTGCGCGGGCGGCGCCTCTCAACATCCGCCGGCCGTCCGTCCCGTTTTCGCCGTACCACACACGCCACCGCCTCCTCCCCGTCCACCACCGCCGCCCCTGTCCGCCCCGCACAACACCATACACCGCTGCTTGTCCTGGCCGTTGCCACCAAAGGCGCCAGCCGCAAACCGCGCCAACGCCGCAGCGCGCGTGCGTCCTTCCTTCTCCGTGCCGACGCGGCCTCTATTCCCGCACCCATTCGGCCGACGACACAGCCGTTGGGCTCCGCACTGCGCGTACCGGCGTTACGCACGCACACCCACCCCCCTCGCGAACGCACGACTCATTGTCTTTGTTGTTTCTCCTCTTTCTTAACGTCTTTGTTTGTTGTTTGTTGTTTGTTTTGTTTTTTGTTTTTTGTTTTTTTTTTTCGTTTTTCCCCACCGCCACATGTGACACAATGCCGCCCTCCACCTTTCGTTCGTGGTTGCTTGCTTGCTTGCTTTGTTTCTCTTTCTCATTGGTACACGTCCGACGCGCTCCATTTCCACCACACCACGGCCATCAGCCTCCTCAACGGGCAGGCGCAGTGTGCCATTCTCCGGCGCACAAGCACACCGCGCGGTACTGGCGCGGCTCGCTCTCCTCGCCCCCACGCCACGCCACGCCACGCCACCGGTGCGCAGCAGCACATGTGATGTCTCGCAACACGACACGCGGTGCGCACACCCCGACCACGCGGCTCTAAAGGCATGGCACCGGCGACATGCGCCGCCCCAGCCACGCATCCGTCGTCTCACGTTGTTCACTGCCAGCCGCGTCGGAGGCTACAACCGCAACCACCACAACAACGGTCCCCCTCCCGGCAACACATTTGTTGCACAAACAAACACAACCGCCGAGCGCAGCGCGAACCACCCACACGCGCCCTCCGCGTCTCCTTTCTCCTTTCGCCCCCTCCCATCTCCCGAATATGCCAGCAGCGCAGCGTTACGCGTGCCCCTCACCCGTCCACACTACCGCGAAACGAACACGCCTTCCGGGCCACCTGCAAGGGCACGCCCACCACCAAATACTGCCGTATTCACGGACGCAGTTCGCAACACGCAACGCACTCTCCACCTACCTTCTTTCTCTCGTCCCTTCTCTTTAAAAACAAAACAAACACACAAACCAACCACGGCTAACACACTTTTTCGCGACACCTTTGACTGCGTTATCTCGACCGTGACGGCAGCTATCGACCATCCATTCCCCACTACACACACACACACATCATTCGCTACACCGCACACGAAACGGCAAGGGCAAGGCACTCTCTCATAGATTCTTCCTCCGAGCCATATCGGGCGAACGTTGCATCCGGGAAGGCAATGCAATTCAGCCGTCACCACGGCCGACACTTGCAGCCGCGCCGTAAACGCATGTCAGTGCGGCTGCAATGCACGGGAACGTTCCGTTGCTCTAGACAGCGCCTCTCCGTTTTTCCCCTGTCTCGTTTTCCGGTGATTGCTTCTCCTTCTTCTTTTTCTTCGTTTCGTTTCGTTTTATTATTTTCGTTCCCCTCCTCCACCATTGTTTCCGTCCCCACAGTTTTTTTTTTTTTTTTTGCTCATTCCACACGTTCTGCCCAGACAAGACATGACATCCGACCGATCACAGTCAGCCTTTCGTCACCGTTCGCAGCGCCGACGGTGCCACAGTGAGACGGGTGTTCAGACCGACACGTTGCCATGATGCCCATAGACAGCTACTCAGGGCCGCCGGATCGGATCACATCACCGACAAACCGGCCATTTCACCGGGGGACACAGACAACCGCGTGTACGCCCATAACAACAAACAACGGCCGTCGTCGTCTACCGTCACTGAACCGAACACACGTGCACCTTGAATGACGACACCGGCGTGCGTGCGCACAACAATCAATCATTCAAATCAACTGCAGAAACGGCTATCAAAATCAAGGGCCAAATAAATGGGTACACCACCGTGCGTGTCGCCTACCCCACCCGCCCGTACAATTCTTGCGTCTTCTTAATGACTAGTAAAGACACGTCCATTTTTTTTTTTTTTTTTAAAACGTCACCAACACACCTCCACGCCGTACAGCAAAGGGAATAGTAGACGGCAACACAACATTTCACCCTCGCCATCATGTATGTATGATGTGACAACAAACAAACCCGCAGACGGCCCTAACGGTGACATCCAACAATCGCGAGGGGTTTCAATTGCAGTCACGTGACTAACCGGGCAGACAGAGACAAAGAAAGGAAAGGAATCAGCGACACAGACAACACCTCCTGTCTGTGTGTCGACAAACAACCAACCAACCAACCAACCACGCCACGACTCGCGAGCACGCATAACCACCACCACCACCACCACCAGCTGCTTCGCAACCAACCAAACCGGGTAGCTATGCGCCGCCTCACACAAACAACAATTCCGCTCTTCCCGCAAAGGCAATTTGGTGGCCCTGAAAAGGGCCGTTTTGCCGCTCTCGCAACGGAGGGGAGCTCCCTAGAGCCTTAACCCCCTCACTTGGAGCTCGTGTACTTGGTCACCGCCTTCGTGCCCTCGCTCACGGCGTGCTTGGCCAGCTCGCCAGGCAGCAAGAGCCGCACAGCCGTCTGGATCTCGCGGGACGTGATGGTCGAGCGCTTGTTGCAGTGCGCCAGGCGAGACGCCTCGGCCGCAATGCGCTCGAAAATGTCGTTCACGAAGCTGTTCATGATGCTCATCGCCTTCGACGAGATGCCCGTGTCGGGGTGCACCTGCTTCAGCACCTTGTAGATGTAGATGGCATAGCTCTCCTTCCTCTTGCGCTTCTTCTTCTTGTCGCCCTTCGAAATGTTCTTCTGCGCCTTGCCAGCCTTCTTGGCGGCCTTCCCGCTAGTCTTGGGCGGCATCTCGAACGTACAACAGCAAGCAGCAAGCGCTCCGCTCTAGTCAGCGTCTCCCCACACAGTGGCACCCGCCGCTACCGCAACACCCCACCTTTACCAGCTCGCCCTGTTGCGGCCGCCGACCAATGGGGCGCGCGCGCAACCGGCCGCCGCACCCGAGCCCATAAAGGGACCCCCACCCTAGTCCCGCCGCCACGCACTCCGCTGCTCGACTCGCTGCGGCTCGCACCGTTACGTTACGTGTTTCAACTAGCCAAACGCCATGTCCGGACGCGGAAAGGGAGGCAAAGTCAAGGGCAAGTCAAAGTCCCGCTCAAGCAGGGCTGGGCTCCAGTTCCCGGTCGGCAGAATCCACCGCCTCCTGCGCAAGGGAAACTACGCCGAGCGCGTCGGCGCCGGGGCGCCCGTCTACCTCGCCGCCGTCATGGAGTACCTCGCGGCTGAGGTGCTCGAGCTGGCCGGAAACGCGGCCCGCGACAACAAGAAGACGCGCATCATCCCGCGCCACCTGCAGCTCGCCATCCGCAACGACGAGGAGCTCAACAAGCTCTTGTCGGGCGTCACCATCGCACAGGGTGGTGTCCTGCCCAACATCCAGGCCGTCCTGCTGCCAAAGAAGACCGAGAAGAAGGCCTAAACAGAGAGCGCGGCGCTGCGCTTGCGTGCTCCCTGCACGCAAACGCGCCTGCCTTTGCCTTGCCGGCTCGGCTCACAACAATCGGCCCTTTTCAGGGCCACCACACAAACCTACGTCCAAAGCAAAGTTTCCGTCGTCCGTGCTCGCCGCACTTTACACAACACGTCCACATACATACATTGCACAGCCAGCGCCGGCGCACGTCCGCCATCTTGTCCACAGCCCGTGTGGCCGAACGCGCACACATTTTGTCGTTTCTCTCTTTTTGTCTTTTTTGTTTCTGCACCCCTCCGCGCACGCACAGAGTCGCGTTCCAAACGACAACGACATCAATACACCGATAATGTGATGATCATTGTTAGCATTATAATGTTTCAATTAAAGGGGCGCGCGTGGCACAGACAAAAAAAACCAAACAGCTGATCCGATCGATCGATCGATCGATCCGGCCCGCCCGCCTATGCCCACGCCACAAACAAACAACAAACCACGCACACACTGGACTCAGCCGCGCCCATCGCGTCAAACTCAAAAACTAACGCACGCGCAGCAGCAACAACAACAACAACACGCACAGGCAACACAGACTCTTTCGCACTTTTCAATCTCCGAACAGTGTGGTGGCCCTGAAAAGGGCCGTTTTCGTCTCTCCCACCAAGCACGGGCACGGCACGGCCGCGGGAAGGCCACAACGCAGCACAGCACACCGGCTGGCTGGCTGCCTGCCTGCCTAACCGCCGAAACCGTACAGGGTGCGCCCCTGCCTCTTCAGGGCGTACACCACGTCCATGGCCGTCACAGTCTTGCGCTTGGCGTGCTCAGTGTACGTCACCGCGTCGCGGATCACGTTCTCCAGGAACACCTTCAGCACTCCGCGGGTCTCCTCGTAGATCAGACCAGAGATGCGCTTCACGCCGCCCCTGCGAGCCAGGCGGCGGATGGCGGGCTTCGTGATGCCCTGGATGTTGTCGCGCAACACCTTGCGGTGCCGCTTGGCGCCACCCTTGCCCAGCCCCTTTCCTCCCTTGCCGCGGCCTGTCATTCTTCTTCCTTCCTCCTCCTCAAAGCAAGCAAGCGAAAAAACACAAGCGCCAGCTCCTCACCCGGCGCTAGCGAGTCGGCTACGGTGCGAGCTCTCTGCCGCCGCCCCCCTATATAGACTCTGGCCCGCCCTCCCCCCACCACGCGCACCGAGGGCATATAAGCGCGGCGCGGGGCCGCGCGGGCCCGTTCCTCCGGGTCGCAGAGCGGCATCATGCCCGCACCATCGGCCCGCACGACCCCACCATTTACCCTTCTGGAGGACGTCCCCCAGATGTCCTAGACATCGCAGTGGTGAAAGGTTTACCCCACCCCATCACTGCTGCCACCCGCGTCGCTCTAGCCTCCGATCACCGGCCGGTCATCTGTTCCATCGATCTCGCTGGAACCCCGACCGTGCCGAGAGAAGGCCTGGATATTCGCGGTATTGACTGGCAGTCCTACCAGAGACGGGTCGAAGCAGCCCTACCCACAATCCCTGCTGCCGATCAAACGGACGCAGATCGTACCCTCATCCACCTCACCACCATTGTCCTCGATGCTGCAACTGCAGCGACCCCTCACCGACCGCCCCGGCCCCCAGACCATCTGCGTCCGCTCCCTCCCCACATCCTTGCTCTCATCACAGAGAAAAACCGGACCACCCGTGAATGGCAGCTCACTCGGAATCCGGCAACCAAGCGCCTCATCAATAGATTACAGCGCCAAATCAAGGCTGCGGTGCAAGGCCACCGCAATCAGGCATGGGAGACCAAGATCTCTGCCATTGACCTGCGTGACCCGTCTGCTTGGCGGCTCACGAAAAGCCTTCTGCGACGAGGGCAACGGATCCCCCCACTCCAGGTCGGCAATGACTTTGTGTCCGAACCAGACGCCAAAGCTAACGCCTTGGCTGATGTCTTCGCGCACAACTTCACCCCGGTCAATGACCCCATTGACCCCGACCATATTCGCCTGGTAACGGCACGCCTCCCTCAATTCCTTGCCGTCCAGGACCCTGAGGATGACATCACCCCTATCAACGAAGAAGAGGTTGCTCTGCAATTGCGGTACCTCAAATCCAAGAAAGCTGGTGGCCCCGATAAGCTGACGAATGCCCTCCTCAAGCAACTACCCCCAGCTTCTATTCCCATCCTGACGGCCACATTCAACAACATCCTCACAACCAGGCAATATCCCACTGCCTGGAAACACGCTGAAGTGGTCGCCATACCCAAGGCTGGGAAGGATCTTCGTTCCCCTGCCAGCTACCGCCCCATCAGCCTCTTGCCCGCCATCTCCAAGGTGTTCGAGAGGCTGTACCTTAAACGTCTGCTCATCCACATTGCCCGAGAACGAGTCCTCCCTGATGAGCAGTTCGGCTTCAGGCAGGGACACGCCACCACTCACCAACTCCTGCGCCTTGTAGAAGAGGCACTGGACGCCATAGAACGTAGGGAGTACTTCGGGGCCATATTCCTCGACGTGTCCAGGGCGTTTGACTCGGTCTGGCACGAAGGGCTGCTCTACAAATTATTTTCCCTTGGCTTCCCAGTGTCCCATGTACGGCTCATAGCCACATATCTGGAAGGACGCACCTTCCATGTTCGGATCCCTGACGGGACATCCACACGACGACGCATCAGGGCAGGAGTACCACAAGGCAGCGTACTAGGACCGCTACTCTACTCCCTCTTCACAGCCGATCTGCCCTCTGCGCCGAGGGTACATTTAGCTCTCTACGCAGATGACACTGCACTCTTCTCTCGTTCTCGGGGTGCGGCAGGTCTTCAACAGCGGCTCCAGGGGGCTACAGATTCCCTACTCGATTGGGCTCGGACCTGGCGTCTGGCATTTAATCCCTCCAAAACCCAAGCCCTTATCGTCTGCCGACGCCATATTCCCATTCGACTCCCTCAGGTGTTGGTCCTTGGTACCCCAGTCCCCTGGACTCGTACTGCGAAGTACTTGGGTGTTACCCTGGACCAGCGCCTCACCTGGCGCCCCCACATCGATGACGTGCGTCGTAAGGCAATGGGCCGGCTATGCCTGCTCTACCCTCTCATCAATCCCACCTCTTCCCTCCCCACGCACCTTGCTGTTAGACTGTACACCTCCCTTGTTCGCCCCATCCTTGAATACGCAGTGGTGGTTTGGGGCAATGCTGCCCCCACCCACCTCCGCCGCCTCCAAACCGTCCAGAACCGGGCTCTCCGGCGTGCCCTCCGCCTCCCCTTCGACTTCCCGACCCACGAGCTCCACCTCCTGGCTGAAGTGCCGCTCCTTCGTACCCGCATCCTCTCCGCCGCCAACTCCTTTTACCACCAAACCCGTCACTCTCCTAATCCCTTAATCCTTTCCCTGGGCACCCGTGTTCACCGACTAGCCACCACTCGCTGGCCCGACCTTTTATTTCGCCCCCCATGAACTCGCATGCACCAGCCAACTCAACTCATGCCGATTACCTACCTCACACCATAGATTATTCCCCCCAACATGTCATGTCATTCGCTCCACCTCCACGCCCCCCCTTCCTCCCACACTACCCCCACTGTTGGCCTAATCATGGTAGGCCCTCCCCCCCTTTTTTCCACTTCATCTGTCACCCTCTTACTTCTTTCTCTTACCCCCCCCCAACCACTGCGCCATTTGCTGACTAACTGCCGCCACCACCAAGGAGCCGCTATGCAGAAGAAGAACTTTCACTCTTCCTTCTCCTATCCTTTATTCTGTCACTAATTGCAATTCCCGGCCAGTCAATTGGGCCGTTCGTTTTCCGTTTCTCTCACTGTCCCTCTTACTATCCTATAATCTTTCTTTAAAAAAAAAAAAAAAAAAAAAAAAAAAAAAAAAAAAAAAAAAAAAAAAAAATGGCCAGTCAATTGGGCCTTTCGTTTTCCCACCTCTCTCACTATCGCTCTGACTATTCTTTCATCTTTCAAAAAAAAAAAAAAAAAAAAAAAAAAAAAAAAAAAAAAAAATGCACAACAAGCCATGCAGCACTACAACGCCAAGAACTTTTTCGCCAACCCGTCATGCCAGAAGGTGAAGCGCCTCGTGCGCTAGTACTTCGTTCCCAGTCGAGGATATCTTCCTCCTTATATTGTGCCGCTGCTGCTGCTGCGCGGGCCCGTTGTCAAGGCAGCACCGGACGCTTCGTGTACCGCACGCACCTCCACGCCGCTAACCGCTATGGCCCGCACAAAGCAAACGGCCCGCAAGTCCACCGGCGGAAAGGCGCCGCGCAAACAGCTCGCCACCAAGGCGGCGAGGAAGAGCGCGCCCGCCACCGGCGGCGTCAAGAAGCCCCACCGCTACAGGCCGGGCACCGTCGCCCTGCGGGAAATCAGGCGCTACCAGAAGAGCACAGAGCTGCTCATCCGCAAGCTGCCGTTCCAGCGCCTAGTGCGCGAGATCGCCCAGGACTTCAAGACCGACCTGCGCTTCCAGAGCTCCGCAGTCATGGCCCTGCAGGAGGCCAGCGAGGCCTACCTCGTCGGCCTCTTCGAAGACACCAACCTGTGCGCAATCCACGCCAAGCGCGTCACCATCATGCCCAAGGACATCCAGCTCGCGCGCCGCATCCGCGGCGAGCGCGCCTAGAAACCGCGCCGCGCACGCGCACGCGCGCCCGCCCAACAAAAACGGCCCTTTTCAGGGCCACTAACATCTCTCCGTCGCGAGCAAAACTTTTGTCGGTCTTGCCGCCCCGCAAAACAACAACAACCAATTCCCCTCCCGTCCACAGCCGCTCTCGCCAACAATCGACGTCACTCCCATCCCTCACAATACACACACACACACACACACACACACACACACACACACAACAGCCGGACGACGTCACCACACACCACGGGTGGCTGGCCGCCGCCGTCTCCGAGGCGCGCGCACGCTACGCTACACTACAACGTCAACGCCACCGCGCCTTCCCAATTCCCGCCGGCCACTTCCACGTCTCACGTCCCCCCGCCGCTTTGAGACAGAGAGAGACACAACACACACACAAAAGACACGACATCCGCAAAGCAAGCAAACACACAAACAAACAAGAGTCTCCAGAAACATACATGAGCAACCAAACGTCGGCCGCCGCAAAAAAAAAAAAAAAACAACTACAACAACAACAAAAACAAATAAAATAAAATAAAAAGACCAACAAACGGCCACAACCGCTCCGCTACCGCGCGCCGCCGCCTACCGCCACCGGCACCACAATCCAACCACCACGGCACGCAAACAGTACCCACAAGGGTCACACACAACCAACCAACCAACCACACCGGCGCATGCACGACAATCAACGCCTTCCCGACGTCCTTTGATGGCCCTGAGAAGGGCCGTTTTGGGCCGCGCGACAGCCGCAGCCGTGCCATCGCGCGCCACTAAGACGACGCGGGGGAGGGCGGTGGGGGACGACGGCGTCAAGCGCCAACCCCTCTCCCTTGCCTTTCTTTAACGTTACTACTTTACTTCTTCTTCTTGGGCGACGCCTTCGCCTTAGACGGCGTCGTCGCCTTCTTCGGGCGCGGCGCCTTCGGCTTCTTCGTCGGAACCTTGGCGGCCTTCTTCGCCTTCGACGGCGACTTGGCCTTGGCCGGCTTGGCCGCAGCCGCCTTCTTCGCACCCGCGGGAGCCGCCGACGCCGCAGACGCCTTCTTGGCGGCGCCCGCCTTCCGACCGGTCGCCGCCTTCACGCCACCAGCCTTCTTTGCGCCGGCCGCGCGGCCGCCCTTCTTCTCCTTGCTGGCCGGAGCGGCGCGCTTCTTCTTCGCACCGCCGGCACGGGCCTTGCCGCCCTCGGCCGCCCCGCCGCCGGCGCCGGCAAGCTTGAAAGAGCCGGACGCGCCCTTCCCCTTCGTCTGCACCAGCTCGCCAGCCACGACGGCCGACTTGAGGTACTTCTTGATAAAGGGCGCCAGCTTCTCCGCGTCCAGCTTGTAGTGCGCGGCAATGTACTTCTTGATCGCCTGCAGCGACGAGCCGCCGCGCTCCTTCAGACTCTTGATGGCGGCCGTCACCATCTCAGAGGTGCGCGGGTGCGCAGGCTTGGCGCGCGGCTTCTTCGCAGACGCCGCAGACTTGGCCTTCTTCGTCGTGCCGGTGGCGGCGGGTGCCGCAGCAGTCTCGTTCGTAGCCGCCTGATCTGCCATTATTTCGACGGACGACGCGCGTACACACAACAACAGAACAGCGAGAGAGCGGCGAGCACGGCAGAGAATAGCCGCCGCGACAGGCTTTCTGTTTGTTCTGGGATACCGAAGTGCCACTGGGCTGTGCCCGTCTGACTTCAAGTAATGCGCTTGGGGATTTAGGAAAATGAGATATGGTGTTGTGTACGTGTTTTTATGTAAATGTTTGTTTTGTGTGTGTGTATGTGTTATCTAAATGTCTCTAAATTGACGGGTGATTGTTAGTTTTGGGCGCTTGTGTTGAAAATCGGGGTGTTCGTGACCTAAATTTTGTATGAGATGGTGGGGCGATGTTTGTGTTTTCTCATAAAGCTTGGTGGACTTCTCCTTTATGAGGGAGTATATGGTTGGGTGGCCTAAAAATTCTCTAATTTGTGTGTTTCGGACGTATCTGTCAGCGCCTGTGATGACTCGGAAGGTTTTGTTCTGCAGTCGCTGTAGTCGTGCCAGGGTGGTGTCTGACGCCATCGACCATACTTCCGATCCATACAAGATGGCCGGTAGCATGAGCTGACGCCAGAGAAGCATTTTGCAGCTTAGGGTGAGGCCGTCACCCTTTAGGAGGGGGTATAGCTGCGACAGGAGGGCGCAGCCTTTGTTCGCAGCTTTGTGAATGTGTTTTTGCCACGTAAGACGCCTGTCTATTTCGAGGCCTAAGTATGTGATACAATTACGCCAGGCTAGGTCCCGACCACCAATGGTGAGTTGTTGGTCTGGGAGTTTTAGCCTGGTCGTAAAGTATATGGCTTGGGATTTTTCCGGGTTAACTTTTATCTTCCAGATGTTGCACCACTGTGTTATGGTATCTAGGTGCTCTTGTAGCTTGCGTCGGATGAATGCAAGGTTACGACAGCTCCTGAAGATTGCTGTATCGTCGGCGTAGAGAGCAATCCCTCCGCCGACCTGCTTGGGTATGTCGTTAGTGTAGACTGAGTAGAGAACGGGACCCAAGACCGAACCTTGCGGTACTCCGGCCGCAATCGGTCGTGTCTGGCTCGATCTCGATCCACTTCTTACGAAGAATTGACGCTCCGCAAGAAATGAATCAATGATCTGTATTAGATGTCCTGGGCACCCTATTTGGTCTAGTTTATATATTAGGCCATCGTGCCAGACGCGGTCAAATGCCTTCTCTATATCCAGGAACACTGCTCCTGTAGATTCTCTCTTTGCCCTGGCCATACAAATGTGCTCTACCAAGCGCAGGCATTGTTGGGTTGTGGAGTGTTCAGAGCGGAATCCAAACTGCTCGGGCATCAGGATGTTGTGTGCAGTAAGGAAGTGTTGAAGGGGTGAGAGGATGAGCAGCTCGAGTATTTTACTCATGCCGTTTAGTAGGGAGATAGGTCTATAGCTTTCTGGAAGGAGCAGGTTTTTATTAGGTTTGGGGAGGGTGATTACTTTTGCAGTTTTCCACACTGAGGGGAAGTAGGTGAGTTTTAGGCAAGCGTTGAAGACGCTTGCCAGAAATGTTATGGCAGGAGGTGGAAGGTGCTTTAGGAGTGGGGTGCGGATTTGGTCAGGGCCAGGAGCTTTGTGGTTTCCCTGACGCTTGATAAGTGCGCTAATTGTCGGCTCGTTTACGGGCACGAATTCTGTATTTGGGCGCGTATTTCTAATCTGAGTCACTCGTCCGACGACTAATCTTTCCTGCCTGTCACTCTCGTCATCGTCGATGACGTGAGTTCGGAATTGTGACTCTAGTGATTGTGCCATTATTTCCGCCTTGTCGTGATCTTCGTACACTAGACCGTTCACGCCGTGGAGTGGCCTGTTTTCTCTGGTGGGGGCTTTCCGCTGCCGGGCTATCTGCCAGATCTTGCGTTTACTGCTCTCTGTTTCGGCGGTTTGTAACATCTCCTCCCAGCAGCGGCTCCTGTGCTCCTGCAGTCGGAGTTTTACCTGGTCCTCCAGCCGCCGCAGCCGGCGGCGGTCAGCTGGGTCGCGGTGACGCTGCCACAGCTTACGCAACCTGCGTTTGGCGACTATGAGGTCCCAGATGTCAGGGGGCAGGTCCCTGGCGCCAGGCTCTGTGGTGAGCCTGACGCTTGTAGCGCGAGCACAGGCGTGGAGGACGTCTGTAAAGTTGGTGATTGCTTCGTCTATTTCTTCTTTCGTTTCCATGCCGCCGCGCCGCCAGGCCCAGCCAGTGTCGCGGGCGGGCGCGGACGGCCGAGAGAGCGGCCGCCACTCTGCGCGCCGCCGCGCCGCGCCTCCCGCGCTTGCTACCGCCCAACGTCCGACAGCCTGTGCGGACCAGCCCCAAACCTGCGCCGCAACCACCCGCGCCATTCAAACCACCGAGGATGGGGCTACACACGGCCACACCACAGTCGCCAACCAGTCGCCACGGCAGCGCCGCAAACCACGGCCAAACTGCAGCTACCGCGCGCCACAGCCTGGCTCGGCCCGCCGAGAATCGCCGCCCCCGCCCAAATGCCGCCCCCACAGCCCCAGCCGACGACCCGCCACAATGGCCAAACCTTCGGCAAAACTGGCGCACCGTCGCCGCGCCAGCCCGGCCAGCGCGGCCGCCGCCACAGCCACACAAGCGGAGGCGTGCGGCGATGACGGCCGTGCAAACGCACCTCCGCCGCCCCATCGCCCTCCCACCGTTTCCCGATCGGCCCGCGGCCGTCGGGCCACCTCGCCCGCCAACATTCGCGCCCGTTTCTCACAACATTGCCCGCCGCAAAACAAAAACGAGCGCCGCCTGCGCAACATGGGCACCGGCCAACCGAGGCGCCGCCGCCCCTCGCCGCTTTCAGCGAGGGTGGCTAACCGCCATCCGCAACTACAGACGCACCGAATCTGCCTTCATCAAAAGCACACACCGACAGCCGACCTCTAACATTTAGACTCCGCAAGCCACCCAACGGTGTGTGGCGGAGGGCACTTCACGTGCCAATGTCATTTACCTCCCTTTGCTGTTCCAGTCGCGTATGGTTCGCGGGACGAACCGACAGTCTGCAAAAAAAAAAAAAAAACGCCTCCGTGCGCGCTCGAATCTCTCTAACCACATCCATTCGTGATCTCCTCGGGAGGTATACGCAATATATTCGATACCCCATCCAGAAACGCAATATCTCGAAACCTGGCGAGCAAGCTACACCGCGATGCAGAGCGCCTCTATTGCAGAGTCTGCCGCGTGGGTTTGTTAAACATCTCCGTAACGCTATCACGGTTACCAAATGACCCTGCGACGAAACGTTGGATCGTCTCCGTCGCCTCCGTCAACGCGACCTGGTACGGATCCCACACTGATGGGCAACACGCACGTATAGGTCGAACGAACGGGTGTTTTGTAAGCCACCTCCTCCTTTGTTGATGGACGACATTTGCTACGCATTCTCCCAATAAATCGCAACCTGGTACCCGCCTTACCAACAATTACTTTTGTTTGTTTTTTTTTTTTGTTTTTTTTTTTTAATATGATGATCATCCCACTCCCAATCACTCCGCACGCATACTCCCAGATATTTTACAGACGTAACTGCTACCAGTGTTTGTCCCGCTATCATATACTCAATCATACAATAAAGGGTCCTTCTTTCTATATTATTCGCAATACATGTTAAGGGACAGTTGCCACTCCCTGCACCACGTGCCTATCCGCTGCAGATCGTCCTGCATTTTTCGCTGCAACTTCTCTGTATACTACAGCATCATCCGCGAAAAGACGCATGCAACGTCCGACACTATCTACTAGGTCATTTATATACATTGTGTGTGAAGAGCAATGGGTCCCATAACACTCCCCTGTGGCACGCCAGAGGTTACTTTAACGTCTGTAGACGTCTCTCCATTGATAACACAACATGCTGTGTTCTGTTTGCTACAATCTCTTCAGTCCAGCCACACACTTGGTCCGACATTCTGCAGACACTTACTTTGTTTATCAGGCGACAGTGCGGAACTGTATCGAACGCCCTCCTTCCGGATGTCAACCAAAATGGCATCTACCTGGGAGCCTGTATCTAATATTTTCTGGGTCCCATGAACAAATAAAGCGCGTTGGGTCTCACACGATCGCTGTTTCCGGAATCCATGTTGATTCCTACATAGTAGACACTGGGTTTCCAAAAAACGACATGCTACTACTCGAGCATAAAACATGTTCTCAAATTCTACAACCGATCGACGTCACAGATATAGGGCCTATAGTTTTGCGCATCTGCTCGACGACCCTTCTTCAAGCCCGGGACTACCTGTGCTCTTTTCCAATCATTTGGAACCCTCCGTTCCTCTAGAGACTTGCGGTACACGGCTGTTAGGAGGTTCTGTCGCGTACTCTGTGTAGAATCGAATTGGTATCCCGTCGGGTCCAGTGGACGTTCCTCTGTTGAGTGATTCCAGTTGCTTTTCTATTCCTCCTTGGACACTTATTTCGATGTCAGCCATTTTTTCGTTTGTGCGAGAAGGAACTGCAGTGCGGTCGTCCTCCGTGACACAGCTTTTGGAAACAGGTGTTTAGTATTTCACAGCTTTACGCGTGTCATCCTCTGTTTCGAGCCGCTTACTACTGATTCAACGTACGACCACAACGTCCTAGGATTTGATTTGATTTCCTGTCACGTCGGTACATGGAATTGTACTTTCGCATTCACCGGACGCTTCACGCATAGCCCTCCTTACGCTAACTTTGGACATCGTTTAGCGTCTGTTTGTCTGAGAGGTTTTGGCTGCGTTTCAACTTTGAGTGAAGCTCTCTTTGCTTTCGCTATAGTTTCCTAAACTTTGGTTGTTGTACCGCGGTGGGTTTTTCCCATCCCTCGCAGTTTTACTCGGCACGTACCTGTCTAAGACGCATTTTACGATTGCCTTGCACTTTCTCCATAAACACTCAACATTGTCAGTGTCGGAGCAGACATTTGCGTTTGCATCTGCCTGGTAGTCTCAAATCTGCCTTCTATTACTCTTGCTAAACAGATAAACCTTCCTCCCTTTTTTTTTTTTTTTTTGTTTTTTTTTTTGTTTTTTTGTTTGTATATTCCTACTAACGTCCATATTCAGCGATGCTGCAACGGCCTCTTGTTCACTGGGTCCCTGTTCTGCACATACAGAGTCGACAAGTTCGGGGTCTGTTTGTCATCGGTAGGTCCACGATGTTATCTCCACGAGTCGGTTCTCTCTCTGTTTAATTGCTCGCGGCATTTTTCGTTCGGATGGTGCACTCAGTATACTGTCACTCGATGCTCTGTCCCTACCACCCGTCCTGAACATCTGGCACATTGAAATCTCCACCTAAGACTGTAACACGCTGCGGAAAGGAAAATGTATGTCCACATTTTCTCTCACTTGTTCGGCCACTAATGCTGCTGAGTCGCGAGGTCGGTAAAAGGAGCCAATTATCAACCTAGCTCGGCTGTTGAGTGTACCCTCCACCCACAATAGTTCACAGGAACCGTCCACCACTTCTACTTCACTACACAGGATAAACTACTACTAACAGCGACGAACCACTCCACCACCGGTTGCATGCACGCTATCCTTTCTAAAGCACCGTCTGTACCTATAACGATTGCAGCTTCGGCGCTTTCTATCAGCGCTTGACGTTCCGGTACTTTACCAACGCAGAGCTTCGACAGTTGACAATTACAATACCGATTGCCGCTTGGTCCCCGCATGTCCTGACCTTGCCCCGCGCCCGTTGCCCTTTCCGTACTTGCCCAAGGGCCATCCAACCTAAACAGAACCGCCCAGCCCACGCCACACAACCCCTGCTACCCGTGTAGCCGCTTGTTGCGTATAGTGGACTCCACCTAAGACTATATAACATAACATGCCCTAAGGCATTCGCGGTGTACACCACCCTAAGGTGAGGTTAGGTTAGGTGGACGTGGGTTAGGTTAAGGGTTACAGTTAGGTTAAGCGTCAAAGTTAGGTTAAGCGTTCGGACGTGAGGCGTCAGGTGGCCGCACCTACCTTTACGGCCGGACATCTTAGGTTAGAGGTTAGGTTAGGTTAAGGCGCCGAGAGGTCCGCGGTCAGGTTACGTTCACCTTCGGGCGCCACACGTAGGTTTCAAAGGTGTGTCGGTCGGTCGTCGGCAAGCCGCAAAAACTACAGACGACGTCGACCAAACCGCCGCAAGACCGAGCAGGAGGCAGATATAAAACACACACACACACACACACACACACACACACACACACACACAAAAACAAAATTTAAACACCACCCACCGGCCAAAGGGCACCAAAAACCACAAACCCGAGCACCACGTCGACCAGAGGCAACCCGCCGCTCACGCGACATGGCTGGCAACTAAGGGGCAAACGGCAACGGCGCTTTCCGCACCGGGCCGGATGCACGTACGACAACACCGCTACCCGTACGCAGGCCTCCCATTGCACACAGCCGCTCTGTGTTTGAACATCATCAATGGCGCGCCCGCGGCTCGTCGCGGGCGCAGCCATAACGCCGCCACTTTTGCACCAACACATTCACGCACCGCAAAACAGCTCGCCGACACAGCACAGCCGACAAAACAAAAACAACCCGCGAGACGGGGGCGACAAACGACAACGATAACAACAACAACAGCAGCAAACAACTCGCACCAAGCGTCCAACAGGTAACAAACGGACAAGCACAGCCTCTGCTAACGGCCACGACGCCAGCGGCACACTGCTCCTTTCCCGCCACACTCGATTTCACAACGCACGCACGCGACCCCGTCAACGACACCGACACGACACACGACGGGCTCCCTTCCCGCAACCTACACCTTTCCGCCACTACGCACAGCTCCACCCGACGCGCCCGTCGCAACGACACTACTGCACGCACTATCCACCCGCCTCCTCCTCTCCCCCCCCCCCCCCTTCCCGTACACAACAACACAGCCAAAAACAACACTCACGACCCAAACATACTAACGACATGGCACGTGCATCGGCGCACACCCCAACCAGTCACCGTCGACAACCACACGCAAGGCACGAAACCGGCGTCCTTCCACGTTGCCATCAAAGCTGCACAAACAACCACAGGAGGAACCACCAACAACGGCCCGCCCGCCCGCCCGCCCGCCCGCCCCAATATTCTCCCACCCTCACCTCACGCCGCAACCACCAAACGCACATTCCCGCTCGCTACCACACACCTCTCGGCAGCCGCTTCGCAAACACATGACGTGACGTGACATCATCACATCACGGGCTACGCACGCACACCGACCCACTTTCCTGCCCTTCGCCCTCTTCTTTCCGACGCCTGCCTTCGGCCGAGCACACGTACGTGGCACAACGCCCAACACAGTCACACACAGTCGACAGGCGCACGCCCAGGCACGCAACGACGCAGCGCAGCAAAGGCGCCCGCAACACATACCTCCTCTCTCTTCTCGCCGCCGCCGCCGACCGCCCGCCAGCCAGCCAGCCAGCCAGCCAGCCAGCCAGCCAGCCACTCGCAATGTGCACTGCCAACCAGCCACACGTCCACCGCGCCGCCTCCGACCACCCGCCAGGGGGCGCTCACGTCCGCGACAACAGCGCGGCCCGCCGCCGGGCGGGCCCAGCCGAACCCAGCCCAGCCGGCGCGCGCTGCTCTGCACTCGGCGCGCCACACATCCTGCTGCAGACCGGGCTCGTCTCTCTGTACGCGTCTGCCCGCATCTCGTCTTCCTGCGCATCAACACAACGAGGCCGCGTGAGCAAACCACCCCCCCCCCCCCCCCCGTCACAACGCCACATCACACACTGCCTTGTCTACCGCCGAAATGCACTCACCAGCCATCCGCTTCGTCTTCGTCTTGTTTACTCGTTGTTGTTGCAGCGGCGCACACAGCCCCGGCCGGCCGCATCCGAGGGTGGCCCGCCGCCAGCGTCTCCTCCTTGGGCACAGGTGCGGTGCCGTGCCGTGCCGTGCCGTGGCCGCCCATCCATCCAACCGCACGCATTTGCTGGCCGCCTCTGCTGCAGAAGAAGACAAAAAACGAAACGTACAAACATACACGCACCCACAGCGTGGCCACACACGGACGGGACCGACAGGCTCCAAGGCGACCAAAGGATAAAAACAAAATAAAAAAACAAAAACAAAAAGACGCAAAGCAAGCAACAAGCACAGGCTGTCGCCTCGCGCCTCTGTCCTTCCGCCCCCGCCCTTCTCTCCCACCACATGCCCACAAACACCACCGCCTCCCCCTCCCCGCACCTCCACATTCGCCCCCTCCATTTGTTCCTTTCTCGCTCTTCCCTTCTGTGTGTCTGCGTGCGTGCGCGGGCGGCGCCTCTCAACATCCGCCGGCCGTCCGTCCCGTTTTCGCCGTACCACACACGCCACCGCCTCCTCCCCGTCCACCACCGCCGCCCCTGTCCGCCCCGCACAACACCATACACCGCTGCTTGTCCTGGCCGTTGCCACCAAAGGCGCCAGCCGCAAACCGCGCCAACGCCGCAGCGCGCGTGCGTCCTTCCTTCTCCGTGCCGACGCGGCCTCTATTCCCGCACCCATTCGGCCGACGACACAGCCGTTGGGCTCCGCACTGCGCGTACCGGCGTTACGCACGCACACCCACCCCCCTCGCGAACGCACGACTCATTGTCTTTGTTGTTTCTCCTCTTTCTTAACGTCTTTGTTTGTTGTTTGTTGTTTGTTTTGTTTTTTGTTTTTTGTTTTTTTTTTTCGTTTTTCCCCACCGCCACATGTGACACAATGCCGCCCTCCACCTTTCGTTCGTGGTTGCTTGCTTGCTTGCTTTGTTTCTCTTTCTCATTGGTACACGTCCGACGCGCTCCATTTCCACCACACCACGGCCATCAGCCTCCTCAACGGGCAGGCGCAGTGTGCCATTCTCCGGCGCACAAGCACACCGCGCGGTACTGGCGCGGCTCGCTCTCCTCGCCCCCACGCCACGCCACGCCACGCCACCGGTGCGCAGCAGCACATGTGATGTCTCGCAACACGACACGCGGTGCGCACACCCCGACCACGCGGCTCTAAAGGCATGGCACCGGCGACATGCGCCGCCCCAGCCACGCATCCGTCGTCTCACGTTGTTCACTGCCAGCCGCGTCGGAGGCTACAACCGCAACCACCACAACAACGGTCCCCCTCCCGGCAACACATTTGTTGCACAAACAAACACAACCGCCGAGCGCAGCGCGAACCACCCACACGCGCCCTCCGCGTCTCCTTTCTCCTTTCGCCCCCTCCCATCTCCCGAATATGCCAGCAGCGCAGCGTTACGCGTGCCCCTCACCCGTCCACACTACCGCGAAACGAACACGCCTTCCGGGCCACCTGCAAGGGCACGCCCACCACCAAATACTGCCGTATTCACGGACGCAGTTCGCAACACGCAACGCACTCTCCACCTACCTTCTTTCTCTCGTCCCTTCTCTTTAAAAACAAAACAAACACACAAACCAACCACGGCTAACACACTTTTTCGCGACACCTTTGACTGCGTTATCTCGACCGTGACGGCAGCTATCGACCATCCATTCCCCACTACACACACACACACATCATTCGCTACACCGCACACGAAACGGCAAGGGCAAGGCACTCTCTCATAGATTCTTCCTCCGAGCCATATCGGGCGAACGTTGCATCCGGGAAGGCAATGCAATTCAGCCGTCACCACGGCCGACACTTGCAGCCGCGCCGTAAACGCATGTCAGTGCGGCTGCAATGCACGGGAACGTTCCGTTGCTCTAGACAGCGCCTCTCCGTTTTTCCCCTGTCTCGTTTTCCGGTGATTGCTTCTCCTTCTTCTTTTTCTTCGTTTCGTTTCGTTTTATTATTTTCGTTCCCCTCCTCCACCATTGTTTCCGTCCCCACAGTTTTTTTTTTTTTTTTTGCTCATTCCACACGTTCTGCCCAGACAAGACATGACATCCGACCGATCACAGTCAGCCTTTCGTCACCGTTCGCAGCGCCGACGGTGCCACAGTGAGACGGGTGTTCAGACCGACACGTTGCCATGA
The DNA here is from genome assembly GCF_023898315.1 of Schistocerca nitens. Taxonomy (NCBI): domain Eukaryota; kingdom Metazoa; phylum Arthropoda; class Insecta; order Orthoptera; family Acrididae; genus Schistocerca; species Schistocerca nitens. The sequence continues at coordinate 58,481 of NW_026046004.1, forward strand.
TGCCCATAGACAGCTACTCAGGGCCGCCGGATCGGATCACATCACCGACAAACCGGCCATTTCACCGGGGGACACAGACAACCGCGTGTACGCCCATAACAACAAACAACGGCCGTCGTCGTCTACCGTCACTGAACCGAACACACGTGCACCTTGAATGACGACACCGGCGTGCGTGCGCACAACAATCAATCATTCAAATCAACTGCAGAAACGGCTATCAAAATCAAGGGCCAAATAAATGGGTACACCACCGTGCGTGTCGCCTACCCCACCCGCCCGTACAATTCTTGCGTCTTCTTAATGACTAGTAAAGACACGTCCATTTTTTTTTTTTTTTTTAAAACGTCACCAACACACCTCCACGCCGTACAGCAAAGGGAATAGTAGACGGCAACACAACATTTCACCCTCGCCATCATGTATGTATGATGTGACAACAAACAAACCCGCAGACGGCCCTAACGGTGACATCCAACAATCGCGAGGGGTTTCAATTGCAGTCACGTGACTAACCGGGCAGACAGAGACAAAGAAAGGAAAGGAATCAGCGACACAGACAACACCTCCTGTCTGTGTGTCGACAAACAACCAACCAACCAACCAACCACGCCACGACTCGCGAGCACGCATAACCACCACCACCACCACCACCAGCTGCTTCGCAACCAACCAAACCGGGTAGCTATGCGCCGCCTCACACAAACAACAATTCCGCTCTTCCCGCAAAGGCAATTTGGTGGCCCTGAAAAGGGCCGTTTTGCCGCTCTCGCAACGGAGGGGAGCTCCCTAGAGCCTTAACCCCCTCACTTGGAGCTCGTGTACTTGGTCACCGCCTTCGTGCCCTCGCTCACGGCGTGCTTGGCCAGCTCGCCAGGCAGCAAGAGCCGCACAGCCGTCTGGATCTCGCGGGACGTGATGGTCGAGCGCTTGTTGTAGTGCGCCAGGCGAGACGCCTCGGCCGCAATGCGCTCGAAAATGTCGTTCACGAAGCTGTTCATGATGCTCATCGCCTTCGACGAGATGCCCGTGTCGGGGTGCACCTGCTTCAGCACCTTGTAGATGTAGATGGCATAGCTCTCCTTCCTCTTGCGCTTCTTCTTCTTGTCGCCCTTCGAAATGTTCTTCTGCGCCTTGCCAGCCTTCTTGGCGGCCTTCCCGCTAGTCTTGGGCGGCATCTAGAACGTACAACAGCAAGCAGCAAGCGCTCCGCTCTAGTCAGCGTCTCCCCACACAGTGGCACCCGCCGCTACCGCAACACCCCACCTTTACCAGCTCGCCCTGTTGCGGCCGCCGACCAATGGGGCGCGCGCGCAACCGGCCGCCGCACCCGAGCCCATAAAGGGACCCCCACCCTAGTCCCGCCGCCACGCACTCCGCTGCTCGACTCGCTGCGGCTCGCACCGTTACGTTACGTGTTTCAACTAGCCAAACGCCATGTCCGGACGCGGAAAGGGAGGCAAAGTCAAGGGCAAGTCAAAGTCCCGCTCAAGCAGGGCTGGGCTCCAGTTCCCGGTCGGCAGAATCCACCGCCTCCTGCGCAAGGGAAACTACGCCGAGCGCGTCGGCGCCGGGGCGCCCGTCTACCTCGCCGCCGTCATGGAGTACCTCGCGGCTGAGGTGCTCGAGCTGGCCGGAAACGCGGCCCGCGACAACAAGAAGACGCGCATCATCCCGCGCCACCTGCAGCTCGCCATCCGCAACGACGAGGAGCTCAACAAGCTCTTGTCGGGCGTCACCATCGCACAGGGTGGTGTCCTGCCCAACATCCAGGCCGTCCTGCTGCCAAAGAAGACCGAGAAGAAGGCCTAAACAGAGAGCGCGGCGCTGCGCTTGCGTGCTCCCTGCACGCAAACGCGCCTGCCTTTGCCTTGCCGGCTCGGCTCACAACAATCGGCCCTTTTCAGGGCCACCACACAAACCTACGTCCAAAGCAAAGTTTCCGTCGTCCGTGCTCGCCGCACTTTACACAACACGTCCACATACATACATTGCACAGCCAGCGCCGGCGCACGTCCGCCATCTTGTCCACAGCCCGTGTGGCCGAACGCGCACACATTTTGTCGTTTCTCTCTTTTTGTCTTTTTTGTTTCTGCACCCCTCCGCGCACGCACAGAGTCGCGTTCCAAACGACAACGACATCAATACACCGATAATGTGATGATCATTGTTAGCATTATAATGTTTCAATTAAAGGGGCGCGCGTGGCACAGACAAAAAAAACCAAACAGCTGATCCGATCGATCGATCGATCGATCCGGCCCGCCCGCCTATGCCCACGCCACAAACAAACAACAAACCACGCACACACTGGACTCAGCCGCGCCCATCGCGTCAAACTCAAAAACTAACGCACGCGCAGCAGCAACAACAACAACAACACGCACAGGCAACACAGACTCTTTCGCACTTTTCAATCTCCGAACAGTGTGGTGGCCCTGAAAAGGGCCGTTTTCGTCTCTCCCACCAAGCACGGGCACGGCACGGCCGCGGGAAGGCCACAACGCAGCACAGCACACCGGCTGGCTGGCTGCCTGCCTGCCTAACCGCCGAAACCGTACAGGGTGCGCCCCTGCCTCTTCAGGGCGTACACCACGTCCATGGCCGTCACAGTCTTGCGCTTGGCGTGCTCAGTGTACGTCACCGCGTCGCGGATCACGTTCTCCAGGAACACCTTCAGCACTCCGCGGGTCTCCTCGTAGATCAGACCAGAGATGCGCTTCACGCCGCCCCTGCGAGCCAGGCGGCGGATGGCGGGCTTCGTGATGCCCTGGATGTTGTCGCGCAACACCTTGCGGTGCCGCTTGGCGCCACCCTTGCCCAGCCCCTTTCCTCCCTTGCCGCGGCCTGTCATTCTTCTTCCTTCCTCCTCCTCAAAGCAAGCAAGCGAAAAAACACAAGCGCCAGCTCCTCACCCGGCGCTAGCGAGTCGGCTACGGTGCGAGCTCCGCCTGCACCTCTTGTCGAAACTCCTTTGTGGGTTTCTGCATTTCACGAAGTTTCAGCACTTAGTGTGCTCCTCCTTCCATAATTTTTCTTCTTTTTTGCGAGTTCTTTAGTTTCCTAGTTTTCGGTTGTCCATGTTTTGGTGCTTTAGAATTTCGAGATTGGTTGCTTCTTCGTCAGCGTGCCTGACGAAGATGGTGTGGCCAGCGCAGGTGCGCTCTCCACTCTTCTCGGCTGCCGAGTTGTCGTATTTTCGCGTTCTGCGAAGTCTCGGCGGTGGTGTAAAATTTTACAGCCTGTTCTTCTATTCTTCTTCGGAGTCTCTGGACGTCCGCTATTTGGTGGAGTTCCTCACTTGGGAAGTCCATTGGCAGATGGAGTGCCCATTTCAGTGCTCTGTTCTGCACTGCCTGGATCCGTTTCATGTTGGTCGGCGCCGTGTTTCCCCAGACGACCGCGGCGTATTCCAGCACTGGTCGTATGATGGATTTGTAGAGGACCACCCCTAGGTGGTCTGGTAATGAAGAGCTTGGATTTAGTATGGGGTACATCATGCTCATGCGCCCCATTGCCTTTTTCCTCGTCTCTTCAATATGTGGGCGCCACGTTAGTCGTTTGTCTATTGTGACGCCCAGATATTTGGCCGTTGCGCTCCAGGGGACCGGTCTTCCTCGTAGTGTTATCTCCTGGAGGTCAGCCGGCACGTTCCGGTGGGCAATGACGATTGCCTGTGATTTGGCGGCGTTGTACGCCAGCCGCCACTTTGCCGCCCAGTCTTCCAAATTGTTGGCTGCGGATTGCAGTCGCCTTTGAAGGAGTTGCGGCTGCATGCTGCGGCAGTACACTGCCGTATCGTCCGCGTACAGGGCGAGTTGCACCCGATCTGTACGTGGAAGGTCGGCAGTGTACAGCGAGTATAGCACTGGACCCAGGACCGAACCTTGCGGGACTCCGGCGAGTATTCGGCGTTCTGTGGAGATTCCACAGTCTGCCCGTACGTGAAACGTGCGACCCGCGAGGTAACTCTGCAGGAGTTTCACGTGTGGCCCAGGAATCCCCAATGTAAATAGTTTATAAAGGAGACCTTTGTGCCACACTGAATCAAATGCACGAGACACGTCGAGCAGAAGCGCGCCGAAGTACTCGCGTCGGTCCAGGGCACAGAAGGCTTCCTCTGTCAGCCGCAGTAGTTGCTGGGTGGTGGAGTGTCCCTTCCGGAATCCAAACTGCTCGTCGGGCAGGAGGCCTTCCGCGTCGATGTGATTTCCGAGCCGCCTCAGGTATATCCTCTCGAAGATTTTCGAGAGTGCTGGCAGCAGACTGATCGGGCGGTAGTTGTTCGCCCGCCTGTGATCCTTCCCTGGCTTGGGTAGGGCCACGATCTCGGCGTGCTTCCAGCACTCTGGAAATACGCCAGTTTGGATGATGGTGTTGAAGATCCCCGTGAGGTGCCCGATTGCGATGGGCGGCAGTTGCTTGAGGAGCCGGTTCGTGACGAGATCGGGGCCTCCTGCCTTCCTGCCGTTGAGATAGCGTAGCTGGATCTCGACCTCTGCTTCTTCGATCGGCTCGATGACGGTGTCGTTGTCCTCGGCCGCTAGGAAGACCGGAAGTCGCTCCTCAACCAGTGCCACGTGCGCCAGGTCGACGGGGTCTTCCACCGGAGTGAAGTTTTCAGCGAACGCGTCCGCGAGGGCGTTGGCCTTTGCGTCCGGTTCGCTGACGAGGACGTTTCCGACTTGCAGTGGCGGTATTTTGGCGGTGCGGCGGATGAATCCCTTCACCGTGTGCCAAGCTGTTCCGTCCTCTGTTTTCAAGGAGGCGACTTTCTGCGACCACTCTTCTATTCTGTGGGCGTCGGCGGCTGCTTTAATCTCCCGCTGCATCCTGTTCAGTTGCTGCTTTGTTGCGGGGTTCCGTGTTATCTGCCATTCGCGGCGAAGTCTATTCTTCTCCGTGATGGCAGCTTTGAGGTTTTGCGGGAAATCTCTGGCGCGTGGCTTCTCGTTGTCTCTTCTTCTGTTTGGTGTGGCTGCCGCCACAGCTTCTGCGACTCCTCGGGTGAGGTGCCGCAGCGCTTCTTCCGCCCCATGTTCCGTCGGGTTTGGCGCGTCTCCGATCTTGGCCGCCATTTCTGTTTGGAACGTGTTCCAGGTGATGCCCCTGAGGTCGAGGCCACGTTTGGTCGTTTGGACTAAGTCCGCATTCAGTTCAAAGACCACTGGGGCGTGGTCGGACGCCATCGTGGCCCTCGTGGTGGCGGAGATGAAGTGTCTCACTCCGCGGACGATGGCCACGTCTATGACGTCCGGTTGCGCGCCTCTTCGTGTCGGGAAGATGGTCGGCTGGTGTGGTCCTATCACCGCCGCTCCGAGCTGCTCGGCCACCCGTTGTAGACGGCGGCCGCTTGTATTTGTTGTCCTAGAGTTCCAGATGATGTTCTTGGCGTTAACGTCGCCTCCGAGGAATGTGTTTCCAGGGAGGGAAATCAGCGCCGCGAACTCATCTGGCTGCAGTGGGCCCCTTGGAGGACGGTATATTGCCACGAAGTTTATCAGCCCCTGGTCCGTTTGCACGGCTACTCCCGTGGCCTCTATTGTGGCTAGTTGTGGCAGGTGAATCCGGTGGTGGCGCAGCGTCCTCCTTACGTACACCGCCGTGCCGCCACCTGCGGTGGGCCTGTCGTCCCGGTAGCAGTGGTAGTTGGCCACTCCCACTTTCACGCCGGGCTTCAGGTGTGTTTCTGCGACGAGACAGATGTCCAGGTTCTCGTCGCAGATGAAGCTTCTGAATTCAGCGTCCTGGCGACGCAAGCCGTTGGCGTTAAAGACGCCGATTTTTACACCACGGTCGTGTCTATCCATGATGTTTGGTGGTGATGGCCATGGTAATCGTCTGTGTGATCCTCTCCACAGACGCCGCGTATTTGTTTGGAAGGTCCTCAATCACATGGAGGACCCTGTCTATGAGGCCTGCCAACAGTTGCAGCATTTGGGTGGCCTTGTCTTCCTCCTGTGGTTGTTTTGGAGGATGGGGCGCGTCGATGTGCCGCTGTTGATAGTGGCTTCCGCGCTGGCGCATTTCCGGGAAGTCAACGGGGCTGTCTATTCTCGGAGGGCGCCGCCCGGAGGCTGCGTCTTCGTTATTTGTGCGTGCTCGTTGCGCGCGCCCGGTAGCAGTAGTGGCTGCCGTCAGATCAGCTGATCGCTGCCGTGCCCACGCGTTAGGACGGGGTGCCGGCTGCGGCCGTGCGGTGCTGCCACCTATGAGCGGCGCGCCTCTCTGGGCGTCACTTGCCGCTGGCTGTGTCCGTGAGGTGCTGCCACCACGCGGCGAGTTGCGGGACTCCGTCGTGGTAGCGGCCTCCGGGATTGTGTGGTAGGTAGCCGCGGAGGCTGCCTTACCGGCTGCTGGCTGCAGCGTCTGCATGCTGCTGCCCTCTGGTGGCGACGAGCTGTACTCGGCGGCTGACTTTCCCGGTTGCGTTCGGGAGGTGCTGCCCTCTCGCGGCGAATTTTGAGACTCGCGCGTAGGGGAGGTGGCTGGGACTGCACTGCCGGTCGCGTCGCGAGCTGCCTTACCGACTGTTGGCGGCTGCCTCTGCGTGCTCGGCCGGGAGGTGCTGGCCCCTGGCGGCGCTGGGATGTATCCGGCGCGTCGACCTCCACGTGTCCGGCGGCGTCGTCGTCTTTGTGGCTGACCGGATGCCGGCCAGTCGCGGAATGCAGTTTTCCCGTTACTCGCCGTGTTTCCTCCGCGCAGCTGTTGTCCTTGGACGCGCTCGAGGAAGGCTATGTGCCGTTCACAGCCTCTGTACGTGGCCATGTGATTTTCACCACACAGGGCGCACTTCGGTGTGAAGTCCTTGTGTGGTATTCCTTTGATAGGACAATCGCGAGATGCGTGTTCGCCTGCGCATCTCACACATCTCTCGTCCATGCCGCAGTGTTTTTGGACATGGCCGAGTTGTTGGCACCTGAAGCACTGTGCGTAGGGTTGTTTAGTGCGCAAGTTTTCAGCTGTCACACTGCAGTTGGCGATTAATCGGAGCTGGAACAGCTGCCTGTTGCGCTCTGTGTTGGGAGCATACACACAGAAGAGCGGCGAGTCTTTTCTCGTGCGTGGATTTTTCATTTTAGACACGCCGCTCACAGCATATCCCATGTCCTCCAGCTCTTCTTTGATGTGGCTTGGTTCCGTTTTATACGAGAACCCTCGGTACACAACTCGCAGCGGTTTCTCCCTCGTTGCCGAGTACGTGTAAAACTTGATGCCCTTGTCTGTTACCTCTTTATTGAGCTTCATGTAGTCCGTGGTGCTGTTCGTCTGGACTTTAAACAGCTCTCCAGACACTCGTATTGTGAAGTTGTTTTTCCCTAGTACGTTCTGCAGCAGTTGTTGCAACTCGCGGAACGTGCCAGGGTAATCCAGGACCAGCGGTGGCGGTTTAGAGCGGCGTGGCGGTGCGGGCGTCATCTGCACATCATCCTCGCTGTCGTCGTCGCTCAGAGCGTTGTATTGGTTTTCCACCGCTATCGGTGTGGAGGACGAGATGTTGGCGCGCTTTGCCGGTTTCCTCACTTGTTGGAAGCCGTCTGCGTCTGCCTGCTGTTGCGCTCCCTCTCCATTGCTGCGCCTACGACCTTTGGCTGCCGCCTTGGGCCGTGCGGGAGGGCCTGTTGCCTTCCGGAACTTCCGTGCATTAGCTGGCACGGGAGCGTCACCGTCAGAATGCCTTCTCTTATTCTGAGTCTGAATGGTTTGATGCTCCATTGCAATGACATCGACGGCGTTATCCTGGTTTGGGGCGCTGTTGGCGGGCGCCGCCAGTAATGTGTTAGACTTCGGCAGGAGGTCCAACAAGGAGTTCAGCGCTGCCTCTGCAACTCCTGCTTCCTGGTTTGCAGGCGTTGTTGTTGCAGGTGCGGTGCTGGCTGTGGTTTCGGGAGTCTCGTTCTCGTCATCGAGGACGTAGTAGCTCCCTTCAGTGTCCATGCATGCCTCCCTCATTTCCTTGCGAATGCGCTGGAGATCGGCTGCATCGAGGGAGTGGGAGGGGGCACACACTGTTTCAGCAATCGGCTCAGCGGAGGTGTTGCTGCCGACTCTGGCTGCGTTCAAGGACGCGGCCTTGTGCGCTGATGCGTTGCCTTCGGGGGCAACGCTACACGATGGAGGAGGAGTACTATCGGAAGGCCGCGAGTGCTCTCCCGACGTACTCGACTCGACTCCCGAAGCGTGCAGGGACGCGGCCCTGTCCGCTGTAGACATATTAGCGAGCGGTAGCGCGGAGCGCTCGGCGCGTGCGTCCGTCTCACGCGGCATCGCTAACTCGAGTTACGGTGCGAGCTCTCTGCCGCCGCCCCCCTATATAGACTCTGGCCCGCCCTCCCCCCACCACGCGCACCGAGGGCATATAAGCGCGGCGCGGGGCCGCGCGGGCCCGTTGTCAAGGCAGCACCGGACGCTTCGTGTACCGCACGCACCTCCACGCCGCTAACCGCTATGGCCCGCACAAAGCAAACGGCCCGCAAGTCCACCGGCGGAAAGGCGCCGCGCAAACAGCTCGCCACCAAGGCGGCGAGGAAGAGCGCGCCCGCCACCGGCGGCGTCAAGAAGCCCCACCGCTACAGGCCGGGCACCGTCGCCCTGCGGGAAATCAGGCGCTACCAGAAGAGCACAGAGCTGCTCATCCGCAAGCTGCCGTTCCAGCGCCTAGTGCGCGAGATCGCCCAGGACTTCAAGACCGACCTGCGCTTCCAGAGCTCCGCAGTCATGGCCCTGCAGGAGGCCAGCGAGGCCTACCTCGTCGGCCTCTTCGAAGACACCAACCTGTGCGCAATCCACGCCAAGCGCGTCACCATCATGCCCAAGGACATCCAGCTCGCGCGCCGCATCCGCGGCGAGCGCGCCTAGAAACCGCGCCGCGCACGCGCACGCGCGCCCGCCCAACAAAAACGGCCCTTTTCAGGGCCACTAACATCTCTCCGTCGCGAGCAAAACTTTTGTCGGTCTTGCCGCCCCGCAAAACAACAACAACCAATTCCCCTCCCGTCCACAGCCGCTCTCGCCAACAATCGACGTCACTCCCATCCCTCACAATACACACACACACACACACACACACACACACACACACAACAGCCGGACGACGTCACCACACACCACGGGTGGCTGGCCGCCGCCGTCTCCGAGGCGCGCGCACGCTACGCTACACTACAACGTCAACGCCACCGCGCCTTCCCAATTCCCGCCGGCCACTTCCACGTCTCACGTCCCCCCGCCGCTTTGAGACAGAGAGAGACACAACACACACACAAAAGACACGACATCCGCAAAGCAAGCAAACACACAAACAAACAAGAGTCTCCAGAAACATACATGAGCAACCAAACGTCGGCCGCCGCAAAAAAAAAAAAAAAAACAACTACAACAACAACAAAAACAAATAAAATAAAATAAAAAGACCAACAAACGGCCACAACCGCTCCGCTACCGCGCGCCGCCGCCTACCGCCACCGGCACCACAATCCAACCACCACGGCACGCAAACAGTACCCACAAGGGTCACACACAACCAACCAACCAACCACACCGGCGCATGCACGACAATCAACGCCTTCCCGACGTCCTTTGATGGCCCTGAGAAGGGCCGTTTTGGGCCGCGCGACAGCCGCAGCCGTGCCATCGCGCGCCACTAAGACGACGCGGGGGAGGGCGGTGGGGGACGACGGCGTCAAGCGCCAACCCCTCTCCCTTGCCTTTCTTTAACGTTACTACTTTACTTCTTCTTCTTGGGCGACGCCTTCGCCTTAGACGGCGTCGTCGCCTTCTTCGGGCGCGGCGCCTTCGGCTTCTTCGTCGGAACCTTGGCGGCCTTCTTCGCCTTCGACGGCGACTTGGCCTTGGCCGGCTTGGCCGCAGCCGCCTTCTTCGCACCCGCGGGAGCCGCCGACGCCGCAGACGCCTTCTTGGCGGCGCCCGCCTTCCGACCGGTCGCCGCCTTCACGCCACCAGCCTTCTTTGCGCCGGCCGCGCGGCCGCCCTTCTTCTCCTTGCTGGCCGGAGCGGCGCGCTTCTTCTTCGCACCGCCGGCACGGGCCTTGCCGCCCTCGGCCGCCCCGCCGCCGGCGCCGGCAAGCTTGAAAGAGCCGGACGCGCCCTTCCCCTTCGTCTGCACCAGCTCGCCAGCCACGACGGCCGACTTGAGGTACTTCTTGATAAAGGGCGCCAGCTTCTCCGCGTCCAGCTTGTAGTGCGCGGCAATGTACTTCTTGATCGCCTGCAGCGACGAGCCGCCGCGCTCCTTCAGACTCTTGATGGCGGCCGTCACCATCTCAGAGGTGCGCGGGTGCGCAGGCTTGGCGCGCGGCTTCTTCGCAGACGCCGCAGACTTGGCCTTCTTCGTCGTGCCGGTGGCGGCGGGTGCCGCAGCAGTCTCGTTCGTAGCCGCCTGATCTGCCATTATTTCGACGGACGACGCGCGTACACACAACAACAGAACAGCGAGAGAGCGGCGAGCACGGCAGAGAATAGCCGCCGCGCCGCCAGGCCCAGCCAGTGTCGCGGGCGGGCGCGGACGGCCGAGAGAGCGGCCGCCACTCTGCGCGCCGCCGCGCCGCGCCTCCCGCGCTTGCTACCGCCCAACGTCCGACAGCCTGTGCGGACCAGCCCCAAACCTGCGCCGCAACCACCCGCGCCATTCAAACCACCGAGGATGGGGCTACACACGGCCACACCACAGTCGCCAACCAGTCGCCACGGCAGCGCCGCAAACCACGGCCAAACTGCAGCTACCGCGCGCCACAGCCTGGCTCGGCCCGCCGAGAATCGCCGCCCCCGCCCAAATGCCGCCCCCACAGCCCCAGCCGACGACCCGCCACAATGGCCAAACCTTCGGCAAAACTGGCGCACCGTCGCCGCGCCAGCCCGGCCAGCGCGGCCGCCGCCACAGCCACACAAGCGGAGGCGTGCGGCGATGACGGCCGTGCAAACGCACCTCCGCCGCCCCATCGCCCTCCCACCGTTTCCCGATCGGCCCGCGGCCGTCGGGCCACCTCGCCCGCCAACATTCGCGCCCGTTTCTCACAACATTGCCCGCCGCAAAACAAAAACGAGCGCCGCCTGCGCAACATGGGCACCGGCCAACCGAGGCGCCGCCGCCCCTCGCCGCTTTCAGCGAGGGTGGCTAACCGCCATCCGCAACTACAGACGCACCGAATCTGCCTTCATCAAAAGCACACACCGACAGCCGACCTCTAACATTTAGACTCCGCAAGCCACCCAACGGTGTGTGGCGGAGGGCACTTCACGTGCCAATGTCATTTACCTCCCTTTGCTGTTCCAGTCGCGTATGGTTCGCGGGACGAACCGACAGTCTGCAAAAAAAAAAAAAAAACGCCTCCGTGCGCGCTCGAATCTCTCTAACCACATCCATTCGTGATCTCCTCGGGAGGTATACGCAATATATTCGATACCCCATCCAGAAACGCAATATCTCGAAACCTGGCGAGCAAGCTACACCGCGATGCAGAGCGCCTCTATTGCAGAGTCTGCCGCGTGGGTTTGTTAAACATCTCCGTAACGCTATCACGGTTACCAAATGACCCTGCGACGAAACGTTGGATCGTCTCCGTCGCCTCCGTCAACGCGACCTGGTACGGATCCCACACTGATGGGCAACACGCACGTATAGGTCGAACGAACGGGTGTTTTGTAAGCCACCTCCTCCTTTGTTGATGGACGACATTTGCTACGCATTCTCCCAATAAATCGCAACCTGGTACCCGCCTTACCAACAATTACTTTTGTTTGTTTTTTTTTTTTGTTTTTTTTTTTTAATATGATGATCATCCCACTCCCAATCACTCCGCACGCATACTCCCAGATATTTTACAGACGTAACTGCTACCAGTGTTTGTCCCGCTATCATATACTCAATCATACAATAAAGGGTCCTTCTTTCTATATTATTCGCAATACATGTTAAGGGACAGTTGCCACTCCCTGCACCACGTGCCTATCCGCTGCAGATCGTCCTGCATTTTTCGCTGCAACTTCTCTGTATACTACAGCATCATCCGCGAAAAGACGCATGCAACGTCCGACACTATCTACTAGGTCATTTATATACATTGTGTGTGAAGAGCAATGGGTCCCATAACACTCCCCTGTGGCACGCCAGAGGTTACTTTAACGTCTGTAGACGTCTCTCCATTGATAACACAACATGCTGTGTTCTGTTTGCTACAATCTCTTCAGTCCAGCCACACACTTGGTCCGACATTCTGCAGACACTTACTTTGTTTATCAGGCGACAGTGCGGAACTGTATCGAACGCCCTCCTTCCGGATGTCAACCAAAATGGCATCTACCTGGGAGCCTGTATCTAATATTTTCTGGGTCCCATGAACAAATAAAGCGCGTTGGGTCTCACACGATCGCTGTTTCCGGAATCCATGTTGATTCCTACATAGTAGACACTGGGTTTCCAAAAAACGACATGCTACTACTCGAGCATAAAACATGTTCTCAAATTCTACAACCGATCGACGTCACAGATATAGGGCCTATAGTTTTGCGCATCTGCTCGACGACCCTTCTTCAAGCCCGGGACTACCTGTGCTCTTTTCCAATCATTTGGAACCCTCCGTTCCTCTAGAGACTTGCGGTACACGGCTGTTAGGAGGTTCTGTCGCGTACTCTGTGTAGAATCGAATTGGTATCCCGTCGGGTCCAGTGGACGTTCCTCTGTTGAGTGATTCCAGTTGCTTTTCTATTCCTCCTTGGACACTTATTTCGATGTCAGCCATTTTTTCGTTTGTGCGAGAAGGAACTGCAGTGCGGTCGTCCTCCGTGACACAGCTTTTGGAAACAGGTGTTTAGTATTTCACAGCTTTACGCGTGTCATCCTCTGTTTCGAGCCGCTTACTACTGATTCAACGTACGACCACAACGTCCTAGGATTTGATTTGATTTCCTGTCACGTCGGTACATGGAATTGTACTTTCGCATTCACCGGACGCTTCACGCATAGCCCTCCTTACGCTAACTTTGGACATCGTTTAGCGTCTGTTTGTCTGAGAGGTTTTGGCTGCGTTTCAACTTTGAGTGAAGCTCTCTTTGCTTTCGCTATAGTTTCCTAAACTTTGGTTGTTGTACCGCGGTGGGTTTTTCCCATCCCTCGCAGTTTTACTCGGCACGTACCTGTCTAAGACGCATTTTACGATTGCCTTGCACTTTCTCCATAAACACTCAACATTGTCAGTGTCGGAGCAGACATTTGCGTTTGCATCTGCCTGGTAGTCTCAAATCTGCCTTCTATTACTCTTGCTAAACAGATAAACCTTCCTCCCTTTTTTTTTTTTTTTTTGTTTTTTTTTTTGTTTTTTTGTTTGTATATTCCTACTAACGTCCATATTCAGCGATGCTGCAACGGCCTCTTGTTCACTGGGTCCCTGTTCTGCACATACAGAGTCGACAAGTTCGGGGTCTGTTTGTCATCGGTAGGTCCACGATGTTATCTCCACGAGTCGGTTCTCTCTCTGTTTAATTGCTCGCGGCATTTTTCGTTCGGATGGTGCACTCAGTATACTGTCACTCGATGCTCTGTCCCTACCACCCGTCCTGAACATCTGGCACATTGAAATCTCCACCTAAGACTGTAACACGCTGCGGAAAGGAAAATGTATGTCCACATTTTCTCTCACTTGTTCGGCCACTAATGCTGCTGAGTCGCGAGGTCGGTAAAAGGAGCCAATTATCAACCTAGCTCGGCTGTTGAGTGTACCCTCCACCCACAATAGTTCACAGGAACCGTCCACCACTTCTACTTCACTACACAGGATAAACTACTACTAACAGCGACGAACCACTCCACCACCGGTTGCATGCACGCTATCCTTTCTAAAGCACCGTCTGTACCTATAACGATTGCAGCTTCGGCGCTTTCTATCAGCGCTTGACGTTCCGGTACTTTACCAACGCAGAGCTTCGACAGTTGACAATTACAATACCGATTGCCGCTTGGTCCCCGCATGTCCTGACCTTGCCCCGCGCCCGTTGCCCTTTCCGTACTTGCCCAAGGGCCATCCAACCTAAACAGAACCGCCCAGCCCACGCCACACAACCCCTGCTACCCGTGTAGCCGCTTGTTGCGTATAGTGGACTCCACCTAAGACTATATAACATAACATGCCCTAAGGCATTCGCGGTGTACACCACCCTAAGGTGAGGTTAGGTTAGGTGGACGTGGGTTAGGTTAAGGGTTACAGTTAGGTTAAGCGTCAAAGTTAGGTTAAGCGTTCGGACGTGAGGCGTCAGGTGGCCGCACCTACCTTTACGGCCGGACATCTTAGGTTAGAGGTTAGGTTAGGTTAAGGCGCCGAGAGGTCCGCGGTCAGGTTACGTTCACCTTCGGGCGCCACACGTAGGTTTCAAAGGTGTGTCGGTCGGTCGTCGGCAAGCCGCAAAAACTACAGACGACGTCGACCAAACCGCCGCAAGACCGAGCAGGAGGCAGATATAAAACACACACACACACACACACACACACACACACACACACACAAAAACAAAATTTAAACACCACCCACCGGCCAAAGGGCACCAAAAACCACAAACCCGAGCACCACGTCGACCAGAGGCAACCCGCCGCTCACGCGACATGGCTGGCAACTAAGGGGCAAACGGCAACGGCGCTTTCCGCACCGGGCCGGATGCACGTACGACAACACCGCTACCCGTACGCAGGCCTCCCATTGCACACAGCCGCTCTGTGTTTGAACATCATCAATGGCGCGCCCGCGGCTCGTCGCGGGCGCAGCCATAACGCCGCCACTTTTGCACCAACACATTCACGCACCGCAAAACAGCTCGCCGACACAGCACAGCCGACAAAACAAAAACAACCCGCGAGACGGGGGCGACAAACGACAACGATAACAACAACAACAGCAGCAAACAACTCGCACCAAGCGTCCAACAGGTAACAAACGGACAAGCACAGCCTCTGCTAACGGCCACGACGCCAGCGGCACACTGCTCCTTTCCCGCCACACTCGATTTCACAACGCACGCACGCGACCCCGTCAACGACACCGACACGACACACGACGGGCTCCCTTCCCGCAACCTACACCTTTCCGCCACTACGCACAGCTCCACCCGACGCGCCCGTCGCAACGACACTACTGCACGCACTATCCACCCGCCTCCTCCTCTCCCCCCCCCCCCCCCTTCCCGTACACAACAACACAGCCAAAAACAACACTCACGACCCAAACATACTAACGACATGGCACGTGCATCGGCGCACACGCCAACCAGTCACCGTCGACAACCACACGCAAGGCACGAAACCGGCGTCCTTCCACGTTGCCATCAAAGCTGCACAAACAACCACAGGAGGAACCACCAACAACGGCCCGCCCGCCCGCCCGCCCGCCCGCCCCAATATTCTCCCACCCTCACCTCACGCCGCAACCACCAAACGCACATTCCCGCTCGCTACCACACACCTCTCGGCAGCCGCTTCGCAAACACATGACGTGACGTGACATCATCACATCACGGGCTACGCACGCACACCGACCCACTTTCCTGCCCTTCGCCCTCTTCTTTCCGACGCCTGCCTTCGGCCGAGCACACGTACGTGGCACAACGCCCAACACAGTCACACACAGTCGACAGGCGCACGCCCAGGCACGCAACGACGCAGCGCAGCAAAGGCGCCCGCAACACATACCTCCTCTCTCTTCTCGCCGCCGCCGCCGACCGCCCGCCAGCCAGCCAGCCAGCCAGCCAGCCAGCCAGCCAGCCACTCGCAATGTGCACTGCCAACCAGCCACACGTCCACCGCGCCGCCTCCGACCACCCGCCAGGGGGCGCTCACGTCCGCGACAACAGCGCGGCCCGCCGCCGGGCGGGCCCAGCCGAACCCAGCCCAGCCGGCGCGCGCTGCTCTGCACTCGGCGCGCCACACATCCTGCTGCAGACCGGGCTCGTCTCTCTGTACGCGTCTGCCCGCATCTCGTCTTCCTGCGCATCAACACAACGAGGCCGCGTGAGCAAACCACCCCCCCCCCCCCCCCCGTCACAACGCCACATCACACACTGCCTTGTCTACCGCCGAAATGCACTCACCAGCCATCCGCTTCGTCTTCGTCTTGTTTACTCGTTGTTGTTGCAGCGGCGCACACAGCCCCGGCCGGCCGCATCCGAGGGTGGCCCGCCGCCAGCGTCTCCTCCTTGGGCACAGGTGCGGTGCCGTGCCGTGCCGTGCCGTGGCCGCCCATCCATCCAACCGCACGCATTTGCTGGCCGCCTCTGCTGCAGAAGAAGACAAAAAACGAAACGTACAAACATACACGCACCCACAGCGTGGCCACACACGGACGGGACCGACAGGCTCCAAGGCGACCAAAGGATAAAAACAAAATAAAAAAACAAAAACAAAAAGACGCAAAGCAAGCAACAAGCACAGGCTGTCGCCTCGCGCCTCTGTCCTTCCGCCCCCGCCCTTCTCTCCCACCACATGCCCACAAACACCACCGCCTCCCCCTCCCCGCACCTCCACATTCGCCCCCTCCATTTGTTCCTTTCTCGCTCTTCCCTTCTGTGTGTCTGCGTGCGTGCGCGGGCGGCGCCTCTCAACATCCGCCGGCCGTCCGTCCCGTTTTCGCCGTACCACACACGCCACCGCCTCCTCCCCGTCCACCACCGCCGCCCCTGTCCGCCCCGCACAACACCATACACCGCTGCTTGTCCTGGCCGTTGCCACCAAAGGCGCCAGCCGCAAACCGCGCCAACGCCGCAGCGCGCGTGCGTCCTTCCTTCTCCGTGCCGACGCGGCCTCTATTCCCGCACCCATTCGGCCGACGACACAGCCGTTGGGCTCCGCACTGCGCGTACCGGCGTTACGCACGCACACCCACCCCCCTCGCGAACGCACGACTCATTGTCTTTGTTGTTTCTCCTCTTTCTTAACGTCTTTGTTTGTTGTTTGTTGTTTGTTTTGTTTTTTGTTTTTTGTTTTTTTTTTTCGTTTTTCCCCACCGCCACATGTGACACAATGCCGCCCTCCACCTTTCGTTCGTGGTTGCTTGCTTGCTTGCTTTGTTTCTCTTTCTCATTGGTACACGTCCGACGCGCTCCATTTCCACCACACCACGGCCATCAGCCTCCTCAACGGGCAGGCGCAGTGTGCCATTCTCCGGCGCACAAGCACACCGCGCGGTACTGGCGCGGCTCGCTCTCCTCGCCCCCACGCCACGCCACGCCACGCCACCGGTGCGCAGCAGCACATGTGATGTCTCGCAACACGACACGCGGTGCGCACACCCCGACCACGCGGCTCTAAAGGCATGGCACCGGCGACATGCGCCGCCCCAGCCACGCATCCGTCGTCTCACGTTGTTCACTGCCAGCCGCGTCGGAGGCTACAACCGCAACCACCACAACAACGGTCCCCCTCCCGGCAACACATTTGTTGCACAAACAAACACAACCGCCGAGCGCAGCGCGAACCACCCACACGCGCCCTCCGCGTCTCCTTTCTCCTTTCGCCCCCTCCCATCTCCCGAATATGCCAGCAGCGCAGCGTTACGCGTGCCCCTCACCCGTCCACACTACCGCGAAACGAACACGCCTTCCGGGCCACCTGCAAGGGCACGCCCACCACCAAATACTGCCGTATTCACGGACGCAGTTCGCAACACGCAACGCACTCTCCACCTACCTTCTTTCTCTCGTCCCTTCTCTTTAAAAACAAAACAAACACACAAACCAACCACGGCTAACACACTTTTTCGCGACACCTTTGACTGCGTTATCTCGACCGTGACGGCAGCTATCGACCATCCATTCCCCACTACACACACACACACATCATTCGCTACACCGCACACGAAACGGCAAGGGCAAGGCACTCTCTCATAGATTCTTCCTCCGAGCCATATCGGGCGAACGTTGCATCCGGGAAGGCAATGCAATTCAGCCGTCACCACGGCCGACACTTGCAGCCGCGCCGTAAACGCATGTCAGTGCGGCTGCAATGCACGGGAACGTTCCGTTGCTCTAGACAGCGCCTCTCCGTTTTTCCCCTGTCTCGTTTTCCGGTGATTGCTTCTCCTTCTTCTTTTTCTTCGTTTCGTTTCGTTTTATTATTTTCGTTCCCCTCCTCCACCATTGTTTCCGTCCCCACAGTTTTTTTTTTTTTTTTTGCTCATTCCACACGTTCTGCCCAGACAAGACATGACATCCGACCGATCACAGTCAGCCTTTCGTCACCGTTCGCAGCGCCGACGGTGCCACAGTGAGACGGGTGTTCAGACCGACACGTTGCCATGATGCCCATAGACAGCTACTCAGGGCCGCCGGATCGGATCACATCACCGACAAACCGGCCATTTCACCGGGGGACACAGACAACCGCGTGTACGCCCATAACAACAAACAACGGCCGTCGTCGTCTACCGTCACTGAACCGAACACACGTGCACCTTGAATGACGACACCGGCGTGCGTGCGCACAACAATCAATCATTCAAATCAACTGCAGAAACGGCTATCAAAATCAAGGGCCAAATAAATGGGTACACCACCGTGCGTGTCGCCTACCCCACCCGCCCGTACAATTCTTGCGTCTTCTTAATGACTAGTAAAGACACGTCCATTTTTTTTTTTTTTTTTAAAACGTCACCAACACACCTCCACGCCGTACAGCAAAGGGAATAGTAGACGGCAACACAACATTTCACCCTCGCCATCATGTATGTATGATGTGACAACAAACAAACCCGCAGACGGCCCTAACGGTGACATCCAACAATCGCGAGGGGTTTCAATTGCAGTCACGTGACTAACCGGGCAGACAGAGACAAAGAAAGGAAAGGAATCAGCGACACAGACAACACCTCCTGTCTGTGTGTCGACAAACAACCAACCAACCAACCAACCACGCCACGACTCGCGAGCACGCATAACCACCACCACCACCACCACCAGCTGCTTCGCAACCAACCAAACCGGGTAGCTATGCGCCGCCTCACACAAACAACAATTCCGCTCTTCCCGCAAAGGCAATTTGGTGGCCCTGAAAAGGGCCGTTTTGCCGCTCTCGCAACGGAGGGGAGCTCCCTAGAGCCTTAACCCCCTCACTTGGAGCTCGTGTACTTGGTCACCGCCTTCGTGCCCTCGCTCACGGCGTGCTTGGCCAGCTCGCCAGGCAGCAAGAGCCGCACAGCCGTCTGGATCTCGCGGGACGTGATGGTCGAGCGCTTGTTGTAGTGCGCCAGGCGAGACGCCTCGGCCGCAATGCGCTCGAAAATGTCGTTCACGAAGCTGTTCATGATGCTCATCGCCTTCGACGAGATGCCCGTGTCGGGGTGCACCTGCTTCAGCACCTTGTAGATGTAGATGGCATAGCTCTCCTTCCTCTTGCGCTTCTTCTTCTTGTCGCCCTTCGAAATGTTCTTCTGCGCCTTGCCAGCCTTCTTGGCGGCCTTCCCGCTAGTCTTGGGCGGCATCTCGAACGTACAACAGCAAGCAGCAAGCGCTCCGCTCTAGTCAGCGTCTCCCCACACAGTGGCACCCGCCGCTACCGCAACACCCCACCTTTACCAGCTCGCCCTGTTGCGGCCGCCGACCAATGGGGCGCGCGCGCAACCGGCCGCCGCACCCGAGCCCATAAAGGGACCCCCACCCTAGTCCCGCCGCCACGCACTCCGCTGCTCGACTCGCTGCGGCTCGCACCGTTACGTTACGTGTTTCAACTAGCCAAACGCCATGTCCGGACGCGGAAAGGGAGGCAAAGTCAAGGGCAAGTCAAAGTCCCGCTCAAGCAGGGCTGGGCTGCGTCGAGGTCTTAGCACGGACGGCACAGGGATAAAATTTTGCATGGCGTCGCCTGGCAGAGTTGTCGTGTCTCCTCGTCGTCGTGATATGCCGAGCTTGGGTGGCGCCTTGGGGTCGCGGCGGTCTCTTTCCGCCGATGACACGAGGCGCGCCTTCTTGTTGCCGCGGGCCGCGCGGCCGGCCGTCTCGAGCACTTCGGCTGCCGCAGAGTCAGTCTCTGCCCCCCCCAAGAATAGGGAAAAAGTAGGCCAGGACCTGGAAGCGGGCCGCGGAACCACAGAGAGGTTTTCCGCCGCCCCCGTTCAGAATTCCGCGTCTGCCATCGTGCTATTAGGGTCAGCTCTGCAACCGGAAAACCCAACGGTGCCAACAAAAGTTGCAACTGACAATAACCTGGCAGCAAGCCCCCTTTCCGCTACCGACATGGCAAAACCACACAAAACGCAGACAGACAAATACATCGTCAGGATTTGCGATCCCGCCCCTCCCTCCCCTCTCCTCAGCCCTCTCCTGCTTGCCAACAGCTGTGGCCTCCTTGCTGATCACATCCGTAACCTGAATGGCAAGCAGAAGTCCAGTCAGCCGGCTAAAATCCTCCCCAAACCCGCAACTGCCACCCAACCCCCTACCCGATCCCAGTTCCTCAAATCCCCCCCACTCAAGTTCACCACATCCAAGCAACGGCGTGTAAGGAAGGACAAGAAGGAGAAGCACTCCAAGGGGAAAAAACACTCCACCACCACCACCCCAACCACTTCCACACCCTCTGAGGAGCCAGCGCCCCCGACAGCACCTGTCGTCGTCCTGGGAGGGGACCAGGAAACATCGGCACTGGAAGGGAACCACGAAACCGGGCAGGATACGGATGGTTTCGTGCTGGCGAAGAAAACGTTTCGCCAGCCGAGGCTCCCGCCGGCCCGGGGACTGGAACCCACCCCGAACAGGTTCCAGGCGGTGGCTGATGAGCCAGACACACCGCAAGAAACAACGCAAACACAAAACCAGGTCACCCACCACCTCCCTCCGATCGTCGCGGAGTTCACTCGGAACTACGAGGAACTCTTCGAAATGCTAAAAGCAGCAATCGGGGGAGGCAATTTCAAAGCAAAACCTGCTGGTGGTGACAAAATAAAAATAACATTACTCACACTCGAGCACTACAACACAACAAAAACACTTCTCAACAGCAAAAACATACCTCACTACACTTTCCCCACAACAAAAACACGAAACAGAAACATAGTCATCAGAGACCTACCGAGACGAGTGGCCCCCCAGGCGATCAAAACGGACCTGACTGCCCAGGGGTACATCGTCAAGGCGGTCCAACAGATGGGAAACATAGGCAGCAAATGGCCCCTGTATCAGGTCACACTGCCAGACGTCCCACAGAACAGAAGGGACATTAAGACGATCCTGGCGGTCCCTGTGACCACTGAACCACTGCGCCGCAAAAACAAGACGGTGCAGTGCTTCAGATGTCAGGGCCTCAACCACATTGCGGCACACTGCTCAATGGCAGTGAGGTGCAGAAAATGCGCCGAGGCCCATGACACACGAACGTGCAACATAAAACACACGGACCCGCAAATAAGGTGCGCGCTGTGTGGCAAAAACCACACAGCGGGCTACCAAGGTTGTGAGGTCCATAAAAGACACACACAGCAGGCAAAGGGCGCAAAGGCCGCCCCCCACACACGAAAAGAAAACACCATGAACCCATCGAGACACACAAGAAACCGAAACATTACAACACACACAGACAAGGCCTGGGGAAAACCAAGGCCGGACACACCGAGGGCGACATATGCGGAAGTGGTTTCTCCTCCGAGGAACCATGAAAGCGTGGCCCAATCACCACAACACCAGACGCTATCACAAGAACAACACCGGGAAACACACAGCAACAACGACCAGGTCCACCATGACGGGGGAAGATCTAGGGAACCCCACACACACTCCCCCCCCATGGATCAGTTGTTAGGCGTAATGGTGCAGACCATGAACCTCGTCATGGAAATGATGAAGGAATTCAGGGAAGCCCAGAAGCAGAACACACAGATCCTCGTCGCCCTTCAGGCAACAGTCCAGCAGTCGCTCCCCTCTGCGACTTCCTCAGTAGTATCAAAACCCCAACATGAATAGACGACCGAATATTCAAGGCCTGACAACGTGCGTCTTTAACGCAGACGGCATTGTTAATCAAGAGGTCGAGTTCCGAGAACTCATGAAGGAGTTCTCCATCGACATATGCATGATGGGGGAAACCCACCTAAAGCCGGGAATAAAAGCGACAGTTCCCAACTACGTTACCTACCGTAAAGACAGGCCAACCCAAGGCGGAGGAGTGGCCATATATGTAAAAAGAGGGATCCCCCACCACCAGGTATTCTTACCAGCTACCAACAAAATCGAAGCAGTAGCGGTGGAAGTAACCACTGCCACTGGACCCCTAACAATTGTCGCAGTCTACCGACCCCCACATGACCAGATAGATGAGGGAGACATAGCTGCTCTAGGGCAAATTGAAGGCAAACTCATAATAGGGGGAGACTTCAATGCCAAACATCCTGACTGGAATTCTAGAGTAACCTCCAGAGCAGGCGCCAAACTGCAACAACTAGCGCGCACCCACCACTTCGAAACATGGGGTCCAGTCGAGCCCACACATTTTCCAAAAAATGGAGCCAGGCCCGACGTGTTAGACATAGCTCTCACTAGGAGGATCGCAGGGTTTGTGGCCGCAAGGACAATCAACAGAATGTCCTCCGACCACAACCCAGTGATTCTGGAGGTCGATGTGGGAGAATGGGTAGCACTCCCACGGTACCAGACGTCGTACAAACGTACAGACTGGGAGCGATACCAAGAAACTGTCGCCTCTGATATCGCTCGCGCTCCGCCACCTACTGCGGAAACAGTAGAACAAGCGCTACAAGACCTAACAGGCACCATCTTGCAGGCAGCGGAAGAAGCCACCCCTCCACAAAGGGATGGCCCTCCGCCGCAAATACAGCTCCCGGAACACTTGCTAGCTCAAATTCGACACAAGAACAGAGTGGCAAAAGAGTGGAAGATCACCAGAAACCAGGCCACCAGGAGGCTGCTCAATCGTCTACAGAGAGAACTAAAGGTAGCGCTCAATGAGCACAGAAACCAGCAATGGCAAAACCGCCTCACAGCTCTCAAAGTAGACGACCATACACTATGGCAAGCGACCAAACAGTTTACAAAACGACGCGCTAGGATGCCGCCACTGCATGGCGAGCGTGGACTGGTCTACAGCCATGCTGGAAAGGCCAACGCCCTCGCCGACTCCTTCGAGAAGCAGTTTCAAACGGCAGAACCCCAGGATGAAGAGCATGAAGAGGTAGTTAGTCGTCAACTGGCTGTCTTCCTCAATGCTGAGGAGGACCCAGAGGACGAACCCACACTTTTTGCCCCCGAGGACGTGGCAAGAGTAATCAGGTCCCTACCTACAAAAAAGGCGCCAGGGCACGATAGTGTCACAAACCAGCTAGTCAAAAAACTCCCACCCACAGCGATCACACACCTCGCGAACGTCCTCAACGAGATTACTCGTTCCCGTATTTTCCCAGCTTGCTGGAAACATGCGGAAGTGGTCGCGATACACAAACCAGGGAAAGACCCTCTATTCCCGCAGCACTACAGGCCGATTAGCCTCTTGCCAACTCTCAGCAAGATCTATGAGCGCCTCCTGCTAAGACCCATACAAGAACATATTACCAGAGAGCAAATTCTGCCGGATTTCCAATTCGGATTCCGGCAGAACCACTCTGCCCCACAACAGGTCATGAGAGTGGTTGAAGCAGCCACGGAGGGCTTCAACCACAGAGGCTACTGCGGGATAGTGCTACTAGACGTAGCCAAAGCCTTTGATTCAGTATGGCATAGAGGGCTACTCTACAAGTTGTACACACAAGGGTTTCCTGGGAGTATAGTTCAGCTGATCAAGAGCTATCTCACCAATAGGACTTTCTCCGTCAAAGTAGAAACTGCCACCTCCACCAGAAGGCGTATTCGTGCGGGGGTGCCACAGGGATCGGTCCTGGGGCCCGTATTGTACAGTCTGTACACTGCGGACACTCCAACGGCCCCCCTGGTGCATACTGCGCAGTACGCTGACGATACAGCCTTCTACACGAGAAACGCGAACAAGGACCTGGTCATTCGTAGGCTACAAAGGGTTTTAGATGACACAGAAACCTGGGCCCGTCGCTGGCGCATCACCATCAACTCGGAGAAGACACAGGCAATGCTGATTACCCGCAGGCTCGGAAGGCGCGTACCTCCTCAACGTCCCCCCCTCCACCTTCACCTAAATGGAACCCAACTCCCCTGGCGCAGAACCGCCAAGTACCTTGGTGTAACCCTGGACTCTCGACTTACGTGGAAACCCCACATAGACGAGGTCCACAGGAAGGTCTGCGCCAGAATGTCCATCCTATACCCTATCCTGAACACAACCAGCTCCCTTCCTTGCCCAGTAGCAGTAAATGTATACCAGGCCCTGATCCGGCCGGTAATGGAGTATGCGTGCCCTGTCTGGGGATACGCGGCAAAGCAGCACCTGGACAAACTCCAGAGGCTGCAGAACCGCGCCCTCAGAAGGGCATTGCACCTACCTCTCGGATTCCCTACAGACGACTTGCACGCCGCAGCCGAAATCCCACTCCTGAGAGAGCGTTTCCAGGATCTGGCAAGGGCCTTCTATGAGGGTTCTTCCAGATCCGGAAATGCACTCATCCACTCCCTAGGTCGGTATGACATGTCCCGCGATAAGCATAAGCGCCCTATGACGATCTTCGACGACTAAGTCGAAGAGAAAAATCCCAATATCCATTCCCAAATCCTGCTCCTACCCAAACCACTACAATTATCTCGCCAAACCTCAGGCAAGTACCAGACTCACACAGAACAAACATCACATTTCATAGACACCAAAAAAATACAGAAATAATCATACACACAAGTACACAGGGGAGTAAAAGCCGAAAGGCTACAAACTCCCCCTCACACTTCTCCAAAGAGGAGAAAGTATTAGATGTAAGCAGCAGCAGTAGTCCCGCCGCCACGCACTCCGCTGCTCGACTCGCTGCGGCTCGCACCGTTACGTTACGTGTTTCAACTAGCCAAACGCCATGTCCGGACGCGGAAAGGGAGGCAAAGTCAAGGGCAAGTCAAAGTCCCGCTCAAGCAGGGCTGGGCTCCAGTTCCCGGTCGGCAGAATCCACCGCCTCCTGCGCAAGGGAAACTACGCCGAGCGCGTCGGCGCCGGGGCGCCCGTCTACCTCGCCGCCGTCATGGAGTACCTCGCGGCTGAGGTGCTCGAGCTGGCCGGAAACGCGGCCCGCGACAACAAGAAGACGCGCATCATCCCGCGCCACCTGCAGCTCGCCATCCGCAACGACGAGGAGCTCAACAAGCTCTTGTCGGGCGTCACCATCGCACAGGGTGGTGTCCTGCCCAACATCCAGGCCGTCCTGCTGCCAAAGAAGACCGAGAAGAAGGCCTAAACAGAGAGCGCGGCGCTGCGCTTGCGTGCTCCCTGCACGCAAACGCGCCTGCCTTTGCCTTGCCGGCTCGGCTCACAACAATCGGCCCTTTTCAGGGCCACCACACAAACCTACGTCCAAAGCAAAGTTTCCGTCGTCCGTGCTCGCCGCACTTTACACAACACGTCCACATACATACATTGCACAGCCAGCGCCGGCGCACGTCCGCCATCTTGTCCACAGCCCGTGTGGCCGAACGCGCACACATTTTGTCGTTTCTCTCTTTTTGTCTTTTTTGTTTCTGCACCCCTCCGCGCACGCACAGAGTCGCGTTCCAAACGACAACGACATCAATACACCGATAATGTGATGATCATTGTTAGCATTATAATGTTTCAATTAAAGGGGCGCGCGTGGCACAGACAAAAAAAACCAAACAGCTGATCCGATCGATCGATCGATCGATCCGGCCCGCCCGCCTATGCCCACGCCACAAACAAACAACAAACCACGCACACACTGGACTCAGCCGCGCCCATCGCGTCAAACTCAAAAACTAACGCACGCGCAGCAGCAACAACAACAACAACACGCACAGGCAACACAGACTCTTTCGCACTTTTCAATCTCCGAACAGTGTGGTGGCCCTGAAAAGGGCCGTTTTCGTCTCTCCCACCAAGCACGGGCACGGCACGGCCGCGGGAAGGCCACAACGCAGCACAGCACACCGGCTGGCTGGCTGCCTGCCTGCCTAACCGCCGAAACCGTACAGGGTGCGCCCCTGCCTCTTCAGGGCGTACACCACGTCCATGGCCGTCACAGTCTTGCGCTTGGCGTGCTCAGTGTACGTCACCGCGTCGCGGATCACGTTCTCCAGGAACACCTTCAGCACTCCGCGGGTCTCCTCGTAGATCAGACCAGAGATGCGCTTCACGCCGCCCCTGCGAGCCAGGCGGCGGATGGCGGGCTTCGTGATGCCCTGGATGTTGTCGCGCAACACCTTGCGGTGCCGCTTGGCGCCACCCTTGCCCAGCCCCTTTCCTCCCTTGCCGCGGCCTGTCATTCTTCTTCCTTCCTCCTCCTCAAAGCAAGCAAGCGAAAAAACACAAGCGCCAGCTCCTCACCCGGCGCTAGCGAGTCGGCTACGGTGCGAGCTCTCTGCCGCCGCCCCCCTATATAGACTCTGGCCCGCCCTCCCCCCACCACGCGCACCGAGGGCATATAAGCGCGGCGCGGGGCCGCGCGGGCCCGTTGTCAAGGCAGCACCGGACGCTTCGTGTACCGCACGCACCTCCACGCCGCTAACCGCTATGGCCCGCACAAAGCAAACGGCCCGCAAGTCCACCGGCGGAAAGGCGCCGCGCAAACAGCTCGCCACCAAGGCGGCGAGGAAGAGCGCGCCCGCCACCGGCGGCGTCAAGAAGCCCCACCGCTACAGGCCGGGCACCGTCGCCCTGCGGGAAATCAGGCGCTACCAGAAGAGCACAGAGCTGCTCATCCGCAAGCTGCCGTTCCAGCGCCTAGTGCGCGAGATCGCCCAGGACTTCAAGACCGACCTGCGCTTCCAGAGCTCCGCAGTCATGGCCCTGCAGGAGGCCAGCGAGGCCTACCTCGTCGGCCTCTTCGAAGACACCAACCTGTGCGCAATCCACGCCAAGCGCGTCACCATCATGCCCAAGGACATCCAGCTCGCGCGCCGCATCCGCGGCGAGCGCGCCTAGAAACCGCGCCGCGCACGCGCACGCGCGCCCGCCCAACAAAAACGGCCCTTTTCAGGGCCACTAACATCTCTCCGTCGCGAGCAAAACTTTTGTCGGTCTTGCCGCCCCGCAAAACAACAACAACCAATTCCCCTCCCGTCCACAGCCGCTCTCGCCAACAATCGACGTCACTCCCATCCCTCACAATACACACACACACACACACACACACACACACACACACAACAGCCGGACGACGTCACCACACACCACGGGTGGCTGGCCGCCGCCGTCTCCGAGGCGCGCGCACGCTACGCTACACTACAACGTCAACGCCACCGCGCCTTCCCAATTCCCGCCGGCCACTTCCACGTCTCACGTCCCCCCGCCGCTTTGAGACAGAGAGAGACACAACACACACACAAAAGACACGACATCCGCAAAGCAAGCAAACACACAAACAAACAAGAGTCTCCAGAAACATACATGAGCAACCAAACGTCGGCCGCCGCAAAAAAAAAAAAAAAACAACTACAACAACAACAAAAACAAATAAAATAAAATAAAAAGACCAACAAACGGCCACAACCGCTCCGCTACCGCGCGCCGCCGCCTACCGCCACCGGCACCACAATCCAACCACCACGGCACGCAAACAGTACCCACAAGGGTCACACACAACCAACCAACCAACCACACCGGCGCATGCACGACAATCAACGCCTTCCCGACGTCCTTTGATGGCCCTGAGAAGGGCCGTTTTGGGCCGCGCGACAGCCGCAGCCGTGCCATCGCGCGCCACTAAGACGACGCGGGGGAGGGCGGTGGGGGACGACGGCGTCAAGCGCCAACCCCTCTCCCTTGCCTTTCTTTAACGTTACTACTTTACTTCTTCTTCTTGGGCGACGCCTTCGCCTTAGACGGCGTCGTCGCCTTCTTCGGGCGCGGCGCCTTCGGCTTCTTCGTCGGAACCTTGGCGGCCTTCTTCGCCTTCGACGGCGACTTGGCCTTGGCCGGCTTGGCCGCAGCCGCCTTCTTCGCACCCGCGGGAGCCGCCGACGCCGCAGACGCCTTCTTGGCGGCGCCCGCCTTCCGACCGGTCGCCGCCTTCACGCCACCAGCCTTCTTTGCGCCGGCCGCGCGGCCGCCCTTCTTCTCCTTGCTGGCCGGAGCGGCGCGCTTCTTCTTCGCACCGCCGGCACGGGCCTTGCCGCCCTCGGCCGCCCCGCCGCCGGCGCCGGCAAGCTTGAAAGAGCCGGACGCGCCCTTCCCCTTCGTCTGCACCAGCTCGCCAGCCACGACGGCCGACTTGAGGTACTTCTTGATAAAGGGCGCCAGCTTCTCCGCGTCCAGCTTGTAGTGCGCGGCAATGTACTTCTTGATCGCCTGCAGCGACGAGCCGCCGCGCTCCTTCAGACTCTTGATGGCGGCCGTCACCATCTCAGAGGTGCGCGGGTGCGCAGGCTTGGCGCGCGGCTTCTTCGCAGACGCCGCAGACTTGGCCTTCTTCGTCGTGCCGGTGGCGGCGGGTGCCGCAGCAGTCTCGTTCGTAGCCGCCTGATCTGCCATTATTTCGACGGACGACGCGCGTACACACAACAACAGAACAGCGAGAGAGCGGCGAGCACGGCAGAGAATAGCCGCCGCGCCGCCAGGCCCAGCCAGTGTCGCGGGCGGGCGCGGACGGCCGAGAGAGCGGCCGCCACTCTGCGCGCCGCCGCGCCGCGCCTCCCGCGCTTGCTACCGCCCAACGTCCGACAGCCTGTGCGGACCAGCCCCAAACCTGCGCCGCAACCACCCGCGCCATTCAAACCACCGAGGATGGGGCTACACACGGCCACACCACAGTCGCCAACCAGTCGCCACGGCAGCGCCGCAAACCACGGCCAAACTGCAGCTACCGCGCGCCACAGCCTGGCTCGGCCCGCCGAGAATCGCCGCCCCCGCCCAAATGCCGCCCCCACTGCCCCAGCCGACGACCCGCCACAATGGCCAAACCTTCGGCAAAACTGGCGCACCGTCGCCGCGCCAGCCCGGCCAGCGCGGCCGCCGCCACAGCCACACAAGCGGAGGCGTGCGGCGATGACGGCCGTGCAAACGCACCTCCGCCGCCCCATCGCCCTCCCACCGTTTCCCGATCGGCCCGCGGCCGTCGGGCCACCTCGCCCGCCAACATTCGCGCCCGTTTCTCACAACATTGCCCGCCGCAAAACAAAAACGAGCGCCGCCTGCGCAACATGGGCACCGGCCAACCGAGGCGCCGCCGCCCCTCGCCGCTTTCAGCGAGGGTGGCTAACCGCCATCCGCAACTACAGACGCACCGAATCTGCCTTCATCAAAAGCACACACCGACAGCCGACCTCTAACATTTAGACTCCGCAAGCCACCCAACGGTGTGTGGCGGAGGGCACTTCACGTGCCAATGTCATTTACCTCCCTTTGCTGTTCCAGTCGCGTATGGTTCGCGGGACGAACCGACAGTCTGCAAAAAAAAAAAAAAAACGCCTCCGTGCGCGCTCGAATCTCTCTAACCACATCCATTCGTGATCTCCTCGGGAGGTATACGCAATATATTCGATACCCCATCCAGAAACGCAATATCTCGAAACCTGGCGAGCAAGCTACACCGCGATGCAGAGCGCCTCTATTGCAGAGTCTGCCGCGTGGGTTTGTTAAACATCTCCGTAACGCTATCACGGTTACCAAATGACCCTGCGACGAAACGTTGGATCGTCTCCGTCGCCTCCGTCAACGCGACCTGGTACGGATCCCACACTGATGGGCAACACGCACGTATAGGTCGAACGAACGGGTGTTTTGTAAGCCACCTCCTCCTTTGTTGATGGACGACATTTGCTACGCATTCTCCCAATAAATCGCAACCTGGTACCCGCCTTACCAACAATTACTTTTGTTTGTTTTTTTTTTTTGTTTTTTTTTTTTAATATGATGATCATCCCACTCCCAATCACTCCGCACGCATACTCCCAGATATTTTACAGACGTAACTGCTACCAGTGTTTGTCCCGCTATCATATACTCAATCATACAATAAAGGGTCCTTCTTTCTATATTATTCGCAATACATGTTAAGGGACAGTTGCCACTCCCTGCACCACGTGCCTATCCGCTGCAGATCGTCCTGCATTTTTCGCTGCAACTTCTCTGTATACTACAGCATCATCCGCGAAAAGACGCATGCAACGTCCGACACTATCTACTAGGTCATTTATATACATTGTGTGTGAAGAGCAATGGGTCCCATAACACTCCCCTGTGGCACGCCAGAGGTTACTTTAACGTCTGTAGACGTCTCTCCATTGATAACACAACATGCTGTGTTCTGTTTGCTACAATCTCTTCAGTCCAGCCACACACTTGGTCCGACATTCTGCAGACACTTACTTTGTTTATCAGGCGACAGTGCGGAACTGTATCGAACGCCCTCCTTCCGGATGTCAACCAAAATGGCATCTACCTGGGAGCCTGTATCTAATATTTTCTGGGTCCCATGAACAAATAAAGCGCGTTGGGTCTCACACGATCGCTGTTTCCGGAATCCATGTTGATTCCTACATAGTAGACACTGGGTTTCCAAAAAACGACATGCTACTACTCGAGCATAAAACATGTTCTCAAATTCTACAACCGATCGACGTCACAGATATAGGGCCTATAGTTTTGCGCATCTGCTCGACGACCCTTCTTCAAGCCCGGGACTACCTGTGCTCTTTTCCAATCATTTGGAACCCTCCGTTCCTCTAGAGACTTGCGGTACACGGCTGTTAGGAGGTTCTGTCGCGTACTCTGTGTAGAATCGAATTGGTATCCCGTCGGGTCCAGTGGACGTTCCTCTGTTGAGTGATTCCAGTTGCTTTTCTATTCCTCCTTGGACACTTATTTCGATGTCAGCCATTTTTTCGTTTGTGCGAGAAGGAACTGCAGTGCGGTCGTCCTCCGTGACACAGCTTTTGGAAACAGGTGTTTAGTATTTCACAGCTTTACGCGTGTCATCCTCTGTTTCGAGCCGCTTACTACTGATTCAACGTACGACCACAACGTCCTAGGATTTGATTTGATTTCCTGTCACGTCGGTACATGGAATTGTACTTTCGCATTCACCGGACGCTTCACGCATAGCCCTCCTTACGCTAACTTTGGACATCGTTTAGCGTCTGTTTGTCTGAGAGGTTTTGGCTGCGTTTCAACTTTGAGTGAAGCTCTCTTTGCTTTCGCTATAGTTTCCTAAACTTTGGTTGTTGTACCGCGGTGGGTTTTTCCCATCCCTCGCAGTTTTACTCGGCACGTACCTGTCTAAGACGCATTTTACGATTGCCTTGCACTTTCTCCATAAACACTCAACATTGTCAGTGTCGGAGCAGACATTTGCGTTTGCATCTGCCTGGTAGTCTCAAATCTGCCTTCTATTACTCTTGCTAAACAGATAAACCTTCCTCCCTTTTTTTTTTTTTTTGTTTTTTTTTTTGTTTTTTTGTTTGTATATTCCTACTAACGTCCATATTCAGCGATGCTGCAACGGCCTCTTGTTCACTGGGTCCCTGTTCTGCACATACAGAGTCGACAAGTTCGGGGTCTGTTTGTCATCGGTAGGTCCACGATGTTATCTCCACGAGTCGGTTCTCTCTCTGTTTAATTGCTCGCGGCATTTTTCGTTCGGATGGTGCACTCAGTATACTGTCACTCGATGCTCTGTCCCTACCACCCGTCCTGAACATCTGGCACATTGAAATCTCCACCTAAGACTGTAACACGCTGCGGAAAGGAAAATGTATGTCCACATTTTCTCTCACTTGTTCGGCCACTAATGCTGCTGAGTCGCGAGGTCGGTAAAAGGAGCCAATTATCAACCTAGCTCGGCTGTTGAGTGTACCCTCCACCCACAATAGTTCACAGGAACCGTCCACCACTTCTACTTCACTACACAGGATAAACTACTACTAACAGCGACGAACCACTCCACCACCGGTTGCATGCACGCTATCCTTTCTAAAGCACCGTCTGTACCTATAACGATTGCAGCTTCGGCGCTTTCTATCAGCGCTTGACGTTCCGGTACTTTACCAACGCAGAGCTTCGACAGTTGACAATTACAATACCGATTGCCGCTTGGTCCCCGCATGTCCTGACCTTGCCCCGCGCCCGTTGCCCTTTCCGTACTTGCCCAAGGGCCATCCAACCTAAACAGAACCGCCCAGCCCACGCCACACAACCCCTGCTACCCGTGTAGCCGCTTGTTGCGTATAGTGGACTCCACCTAAGACTATATAACATAACATGCCCTAAGGCATTCGCGGTGTACACCACCCTAAGGTGAGGTTAGGTTAGGTGGACGTGGGTTAGGTTAAGGGTTACAGTTAGGTTAAGCGTCAAAGTTAGGTTAAGCGTTCGGACGTGAGGCGTCAGGTGGCCGCACCTACCTTTACGGCCGGACATCTTAGGTTAGAGGTTAGGTTAGGTTAAGGCGCCGAGAGGTCCGCGGTCAGGTTACGTTCACCTTCGGGCGCCACACGTAGGTTTCAAAGGTGTGTCGGTCGGTCGTCGGCAAGCCGCAAAAACTACAGACGACGTCGACCAAACCGCCGCAAGACCGAGCAGGAGGCAGATATAAAACACACACACACACACACACACACACACACACACACACACAAAAACAAAATTTAAACACCACCCACCGGCCAAAGGGCACCAAAAACCACAAACCCGAGCACCACGTCGACCAGAGGCAACCCGCCGCTCACGCGACATGGCTGGCAACTAAGGGGCAAACGGCAACGGCGCTTTCCGCACCGGGCCGGATGCACGTACGACAACACCGCTACCCGTACGCAGGCCTCCCATTGCACACAGCCGCTCTGTGTTTGAACATCATCAATGGCGCGCCCGCGGCTCGTCGCGGGCGCAGCCATAACGCCGCCACTTTTGCACCAACACATTCACGCACCGCAAAACAGCTCGCCGACACAGCACAGCCGACAAAACAAAAACAACCCGCGAGACGGGGGCGACAAACGACAACGATAACAACAACAACAGCAGCAAACAACTCGCACCAAGCGTCCAACAGGTAACAAACGGACAAGCACAGCCTCTGCTAACGGCCACGACGCCAGCGGCACACTGCTCCTTTCCCGCCACACTCGATTTCACAACGCACGCACGCGACCCCGTCAACGACACCGACACGACACACGACGGGCTCCCTTCCCGCAACCTACACCTTTCCGCCACTACGCACAGCTCCACCCGACGCGCCCGTCGCAACGACACTACTGCACGCACTATCCACCCGCCTCCTCCTCTCCCCCCCCCCCCCTTCCCGTACACAACAACACAGCCAAAAACAACACTCACGACCCAAACATACTAACGACATGGCACGTGCATCGGCGCACACCCCAACCAGTCACCGTCGACAACCACACGCAAGGCACGAAACCGGCGTCCTTCCACGTTGCCATCAAAGCTGCACAAACAACCACAGGAGGAACCACCAACAACGGCCCGCCCGCCCGCCCGCCCGCCCCAATATTCTCCCACCCTCACCTCACGCCGCAACCACCAAACGCACATTCCCGCTCGCTACCACACACCTCTCGGCAGCCGCTTCGCAAACACATGACGTGACGTGACATCATCACATCACGGGCTACGCACGCACACCGACCCACTTTCCTGCCCTTCGCCCTCTTCTTTCCGACGCCTGCCTTCGGCCGAGCACACGTACGTGGCACAACGCCCAACACAGTCACACACAGTCGACAGGCGCACGCCCAGGCACGCAACGACGCAGCGCAGCAAAGGCGCCCGCAACACATACCTCCTCTCTCTTCTCGCCGCCGCCGCCGACCGCCCGCCAGCCAGCCAGCCAGCCAGCCAGCCAGCCACTCGCAATGTGCACTGCCAACCAGCCACACGTCCACCGCGCCGCCTCCGACCACCCGCCAGGGGGCGCTCACGTCCGCGACAACAGCGCGGCCCGCCGCCGGGCGGGCCCAGCCGAACCCAGCCCAGCCGGCGCGCGCTGCTCTGCACTCGGCGCGCCACACATCCTGCTGCAGACCGGGCTCGTCTCTCTGTACGCGTCTGCCCGCATCTCGTCTTCCTGCGCATCAACACAACGAGGCCGCGTGAGCAAACCACCCCCCCCCCCCCCCCCGTCACAACGCCACATCACACACTGCCTTGTCTACCGCCGAAATGCACTCACCAGCCATCCGCTTCGTCTTCGTCTTGTTTACTCGTTGTTGTTGCAGCGGCGCACACAGCCCCGGCCGGCCGCATCCGAGGGTGGCCCGCCGCCAGCGTCTCCTCCTTGGGCACAGGTGCGGTGCCGTGCCGTGCCGTGCCGTGGCCGCCCATCCATCCAACCGCACGCATTTGCTGGCCGCCTCTGCTGCAGAAGAAGACAAAAAACGAAACGTACAAACATACACGCACCCACAGCGTGGCCACACACGGACGGGACCGACAGGCTCCAAGGCGACCAAAGGATAAAAACAAAATAAAAAAACAAAAACAAAAAGACGCAAAGCAAGCAACAAGCACAGGCTGTCGCCTCGCGCCTCTGTCCTTCCGCCCCCGCCCTTCTCTCCCACCACATGCCCACAAACACCACCGCCTCCCCCTCCCCGCACCTCCACATTCGCCCCCTCCATTTGTTCCTTTCTCGCTCTTCCCTTCTGTGTGTCTGCGTGCGTGCGCGGGCGGCGCCTCTCAACATCCGCCGGCCGTCCGTCCCGTTTTCGCCGTACCACACACGCCACCGCCTCCTCCCCGTCCACCACCGCCGCCCCTGTCCGCCCCGCACAACACCATACACCGCTGCTTGTCCTGGCCGTTGCCACCAAAGGCGCCAGCCGCAAACCGCGCCAACGCCGCAGCGCGCGTGCGTCCTTCCTTCTCCGTGCCGACGCGGCCTCTATTCCCGCACCCATTCGGCCGACGACACAGCCGTTGGGCTCCGCACTGCGCGTACCGGCGTTACGCACGCACACCCACCCCCCTCGCGAACGCACGACTCATTGTCTTTGTTGTTTCTCCTCTTTCTTAACGTCTTTGTTTGTTGTTTGTTGTTTGTTTTGTTTTTTGTTTTTTGTTTTTTTTTTTCGTTTTTCCCCACCGCCACATGTGACACAATGCCGCCCTCCACCTTTCGTTCGTGGTTGCTTGCTTGCTTGCTTTGTTTCTCTTTCTCATTGGTACACGTCCGACGCGCTCCATTTCCACCACACCACGGCCATCAGCCTCCTCAACGGGCAGGCGCAGTGTGCCATTCTCCGGCGCACAAGCACACCGCGCGGTACTGGCGCGGCTCGCTCTCCTCGCCCCCACGCCACGCCACGCCACGCCACCGGTGCGCAGCAGCACATGTGATGTCTCGCAACACGACACGCGGTGCGCACACCCCGACCACGCGGCTCTAAAGGCATGGCACCGGCGACATGCGCCGCCCCAGCCACGCATCCGTCGTCTCACGTTGTTCACTGCCAGCCGCGTCGGAGGCTACAACCGCAACCACCACAACAACGGTCCCCCTCCCGGCAACACATTTGTTGCACAAACAAACACAACCGCCGAGCGCAGCGCGAACCACCCACACGCGCCCTCCGCGTCTCCTTTCTCCTTTCGCCCCCTCCCATCTCCCGAATATGCCAGCAGCGCAGCGTTACGCGTGCCCCTCACCCGTCCACACTACCGCGAAACGAACACGCCTTCCGGGCCACCTGCAAGGGCACGCCCACCACCAAATACTGCCGTATTCACGGACGCAGTTCGCAACACGCAACGCACTCTCCACCTACCTTCTTTCTCTCGTCCCTTCTCTTTAAAAACAAAACAAACACACAAACCAACCACGGCTAACACACTTTTTCGCGACACCTTTGACTGCGTTATCTCGACCGTGACGGCAGCTATCGACCATCCATTCCCCACTACACACACACACACATCATTCGCTACACCGCACACGAAACGGCAAGGGCAAGGCACTCTCTCATAGATTCTTCCTCCGAGCCATATCGGGCGAACGTTGCATCCGGGAAGGCAATGCAATTCAGCCGTCACCACGGCCGACACTTGCAGCCGCGCCGTAAACGCATGTCAGTGCGGCTGCAATGCACGGGAACGTTCCGTTGCTCTAGACAGCGCCTCTCCGTTTTTCCCCTGTCTCGTTTTCCGGTGATTGCTTCTCCTTCTTCTTTTTCTTCGTTTCGTTTCGTTTTATTATTTTCGTTCCCCTCCTCCACCATTGTTTCCGTCCCCACAGTTTTTTTTTTTTTTTTTGCTCATTCCACACGTTCTGCCCAGACAAGACATGACATCCGACCGATCACAGTCAGCCTTTCGTCACCGTTCGCAGCGCCGACGGTGCCACAGTGAGACGGGTGTTCAGACCGACACGTTGCCATGATGCCCATAGACAGCTACTCAGGGCCGCCGGATCGGATCACATCACCGACAAACCGGCCATTTCACCGGGGGACACAGACAACCGCGTGTACGCCCATAACAACAAACAACGGCCGTCGTCGTCTACCGTCACTGAACCGAACACACGTGCACCTTGAATGACGACACCGGCGTGCGTGCGCACAACAATCAATCATTCAAATCAACTGCAGAAACGGCTATCAAAATCAAGGGCCAAATAAATGGGTACACCACCGTGCGTGTCGCCTACCCCACCCGCCCGTACAATTCTTGCGTCTTCTTAATGACTAGTAAAGACACGTCCATTTTTTTTTTTTTTTTTAAAACGTCACCAACACACCTCCACGCCGTACAGCAAAGGGAATAGTAGACGGCAACACAACATTTCACCCTCGCCATCATGTATGTATGATGTGACAACAAACAAACCCGCAGACGGCCCTAACGGTGACATCCAACAATCGCGAGGGGTTTCAATTGCAGTCACGTGACTAACCGGGCAGACAGAGACAAAGAAAGGAAAGGAATCAGCGACACAGACAACACCTCCTGTCTGTGTGTCGACAAACAACCAACCAACCAACCAACCACGCCACGACTCGCGAGCACGCATAACCACCACCACCACCACCACCAGCTGCTTCGCAACCAACCAAACCGGGTAGCTATGCGCCGCCTCACACAAACAACAATTCCGCTCTTCCCGCAAAGGCAATTTGGTGGCCCTGAAAAGGGCCGTTTTGCCGCTCTCGCAACGGAGGGGAGCTCCCTAGAGCCTTAACCCCCTCACTTGGAGCTCGTGTACTTGGTCACCGCCTTCGTGCCCTCGCTCACGGCGTGCTTGGCCAGCTCGCCAGGCAGCAAGAGCCGCACAGCCGTCTGGATCTCGCGGGACGTGATGGTCGAGCGCTTGTTGTAGTGCGCCAGGCGAGACGCCTCGGCCGCAATGCGCTCGAAAATGTCGTTCACGAAGCTGTTCATGATGCTCATCGCCTTCGACGAGATGCCCGTGTCGGGGTGCACCTGCTTCAGCACCTTGTAGATGTAGATGGCATAGCTCTCCTTCCTCTTGCGCTTCTTCTTCTTGTCGCCCTTCGAAATGTTCTTCTGCGCCTTGCCAGCCTTCTTGGCGGCCTTCCCGCTAGTCTTGGGCGGCATCTCGAACGTACAACAGCAAGCAGCAAGCGCTCCGCTCTAGTCAGCGTCTCCCCACACAGTGGCACCCGCCGCTACCGCAACACCCCACCTTTACCAGCTCGCCCTGTTGCGGCCGCCGACCAATGGGGCGCGCGCGCAACCGGCCGCCGCACCCGAGCCCATAAAGGGACCCCCACCCTAGTCCCGCCGCCACGCACTCCGCTGCTCGACTCGCTGCGGCTCGCACCGTTACGTTACGTGTTTCAACTAGCCAAACGCCATGTCCGGACGCGGAAAGGGAGGCAAAGTCAAGGGCAAGTCAAAGTCCCGCTCAAGCAGGGCTGGGCTCCAGTTCCCGGTCGGCAGAATCCACCGCCTCCTGCGCAAGGGAAACTACGCCGAGCGCGTCGGCGCCGGGGCGCCCGTCTACCTCGCCGCCGTCATGGAGTACCTCGCGGCTGAGGTGCTCGAGCTGGCCGGAAACGCGGCCCGCGACAACAAGAAGACGCGCATCATCCCGCGCCACCTGCAGCTCGCCATCCGCAACGACGAGGAGCTCAACAAGCTCTTGTCGGGCGTCACCATCGCACAGGGTGGTGTCCTGCCCAACATCCAGGCCGTCCTGCTGCCAAAGAAGACCGAGAAGAAGGCCTAAACAGAGAGCGCGGCGCTGCGCTTGCGTGCTCCCTGCACGCAAACGCGCCTGCCTTTGCCTTGCCGGCTCGGCTCACAACAATCGGCCCTTTTCAGGGCCACCACACAAACCTACGTCCAAAGCAAAGTTTCCGTCGTCCGTGCTCGCCGCACTTTACACAACACGTCCACATACATACATTGCACAGCCAGCGCCGGCGCACGTCCGCCATCTTGTCCACAGCCCGTGTGGCCGAACGCGCACACATTTTGTCGTTTCTCTCTTTTTGTCTTTTTTGTTTCTGCACCCCTCCGCGCACGCACAGAGTCGCGTTCCAAACGACAACGACATCAATACACCGATAATGTGATGATCATTGTTAGCATTATAATGTTTCAATTAAAGGGGCGCGCGTGGCACAGACAAAAAAAACCAAACAGCTGATCCGATCGATCGATCGATCGATCCGGCCCGCCCGCCTATGCCCACGCCACAAACAAACAACAAACCACGCACACACTGGACTCAGCCGCGCCCATCGCGTCAAACTCAAAAACTAACGCACGCGCAGCAGCAACAACAACAACAACACGCACAGGCAACACAGACTCTTTCGCACTTTTCAATCTCCGAACAGTGTGGTGGCCCTGAAAAGGGCCGTTTTCGTCTCTCCCACCAAGCACGGGCACGGCACGGCCGCGGGAAGGCCACAACGCAGCACAGCACACCGGCTGGCTGGCTGCCTGCCTGCCTAACCGCCGAAACCGTACAGGGTGCGCCCCTGCCTCTTCAGGGCGTACACCACGTCCATGGCCGTCACAGTCTTGCGCTTGGCGTGCTCAGTGTACGTCACCGCGTCGCGGATCACGTTCTCCAGGAACACCTTCAGCACTCCGCGGGTCTCCTCGTAGATCAGACCAGAGATGCGCTTCACGCCGCCCCTGCGAGCCAGGCGGCGGATGGCGGGCTTCGTGATGCCCTGGATGTTGTCGCGCAACACCTTGCGGTGCCGCTTGGCGCCACCCTTGCCCAGCCCCTTTCCTCCCTTGCCGCGGCCTGTCATTCTTCTTCCTTCCTCCTCCTCAAAGCAAGCAAGCGAAAAAACACAAGCGCCAGCTCCTCACCCGGCGCTAGCGAGTCGGCTACGGTGCGAGCTCTCTGCCGCCGCCCCCCTATATAGACTCTGGCCCGCCCTCCCCCCACCACGCGCACCGAGGGCATATAAGCGCGGCGCGGGGCCGGAAGAAGCCTTCGATTCCATGGAGAGGCGCGAATACTTCGGAGCAGTCTTCCTTGATGTCTCGCGCGCCTTTGACAGCGTCTGGCACGATGGGCTGCTCTTTAAACTTCTCGAAATGGGGGTCCCTGGATCCCACATCCGTCTGCTACGGTCCTTCCTCGATGGACGGACTTTTCACGTCCGCGCAGAAACTGGCCTGTCAACAGTCCGTCCCATCAGAGCAGGCGTGCCTCAAGGGTCGGTCTTGGGGCCGATTCTGTACACGCTCTACACGTCTGATACGCCGACGGTCCCTCGTGTGCACCTAGCGTTGTACGCCGACGATACTGCGCTCTACTCACGAAGTATGCGCGCGGACACACTTCGCCAGAGGTTGCAGCACGCTGTCGACACCCTAGCCGACTGGGCCGTCAAGTGGAAACTGCAGTTCAACGGCGCCAAGACGCAATTTTTCATTGCAACCCGTCGCGTCATCCCCGCCGCTCTGCCCCCACTCGTCGTTGGAGGCAGTCCTGTCAACTGGAGACCGACAGCGCAGTATCTTGGGGTCACCATGGATCGCCGCCTCACCTGGGGCCCGCACGTGAAGGGCGTCGTCAACAAAGCAAGGGGTCGACTCCTCCAGCTCTACCCCCTGCTCAACCCGACGTCGACTCTTCCTCCGCG
Source organism: Schistocerca nitens (assembly GCF_023898315.1). Classification (NCBI taxonomy): domain Eukaryota; kingdom Metazoa; phylum Arthropoda; class Insecta; order Orthoptera; family Acrididae; genus Schistocerca; species Schistocerca nitens. The sequence continues at coordinate 98,630 of NW_026046004.1, forward strand.
ACTGGGCGTCACGTTGTACAAGGCGCTAATCCGCCCTGTCTTCGATTACGCAGCTGTCGTCTGGGGGAATGCGGCAGACGACCACATGAAGAAGCTACAATCTCTGCAGAACAGGGCTCTCCGCCTCGCGCTGCACCTGCCGAGGGACTTCCCATCTGGACCGCTGCACGACCTCGCTGAGGTCCGCAAAGTGAAGGACCACGTCCGTATGGTTGCCCGCCGCTTCTACGACCAGGCGCGGCAATCCGAGAACCGGCACATACGCTCTCTGGGGCAGAAGATACGGCGCAATGCCAACACACGCTGGCCCCAGCTCCTTACGGCATAGACTGTAACTGAAGAAGAAAACAGAGTGGAAACAACCAGAAGCCAATCAACTCAAGAAGACGCACCACCAGAATTTAATAGGAGGCAAAACATGTACATGTTGCGAACTCCGCCTTACTCGAAGACTGAAGTCTCTTCGCGAAGAATCCACGCAGCGCGGGCCCGTTGTCAAGGCAGCACCGGACGCTTCGTGTACCGCACGCACCTCCACGCCGCTAACCGCTATGGCCCGCACAAAGCAAACGGCCCGCAAGTCCACCGGCGGAAAGGCGCCGCGCAAACAGCTCGCCACCAAGGCGGCGAGGAAGAGCGCGCCCGCCACCGGCGGCGTCAAGAAGCCCCACCGCTACAGGCCGGGCACCGTCGCCCTGCGGGAAATCAGGCGCTACCAGAAGAGCACAGAGCTGCTCATCCGCAAGCTGCCGTTCCAGCGCCTAGTGCGCGAGATCGCCCAGGACTTCAAGACCGACCTGCGCTTCCAGAGCTCCGCAGTCATGGCCCTGCAGGAGGCCAGCGAGGCCTACCTCGTCGGCCTCTTCGAAGACACCAACCTGTGCGCAATCCACGCCAAGCGCGTCACCATCATGCCCAAGGACATCCAGCTCGCGCGCCGCATCCGCGGCGAGCGCGCCTAGAAACCGCGCCGCGCACGCGCACGCGCGCCCGCCCAACAAAAACGGCCCTTTTCAGGGCCACTAACATCTCTCCGTCGCGAGCAAAACTTTTGTCGGTCTTGCCGCCCCGCAAAACAACAACAACCAATTCCCCTCCCGTCCACAGCCGCTCTCGCCAACAATCGACGTCACTCCCATCCCTCACAATACACACACACACACACACACACACACACACACACAACAGCCGGACGACGTCACCACACACCACGGGTGGCTGGCCGCCGCCGTCTCCGAGGCGCGCGCACGCTACGCTACACTACAACGTCAACGCCACCGCGCCTTCCCAATTCCCGCCGGCCACTTCCACGTCTCACGTCCCCCCGCCGCTTTGAGACAGAGAGAGACACAACACACACACAAAAGACACGACATCCGCAAAGCAAGCAAACACACAAACAAACAAGAGTCTCCAGAAACATACATGAGCAACCAAACGTCGGCCGCCGCAAAAAAAAAAAAAACAACTACAACAACAACAAAAACAAATAAAATAAAATAAAAAGACCAACAAACGGCCACAACCGCTCCGCTACCGCGCGTCGCCGCCTACCGCCACCGGCACCACAATCCAACCACCACGGCACGCAAACAGTACCCACAAGGGTCACACACAACCAACCAACCAACCACACCGGCGCATGCACGACAATCAACGCCTTCCCGACGTCCTTTGATGGCCCTGAGAAGGGCCGTTTTGGGCCGCGCGACAGCCGCAGCCGTGCCATCGCGCGCCACTAAGACGACGCGGGGGAGGGCGGTGGGGGACGACGGCGTCAAGCGCCAACCCCTCTCCCTTGCCTTTCTTTAACGTTACTACTTTACTTCTTCTTCTTGGGCGACGCCTTCGCCTTAGACGGCGTCGTCGCCTTCTTCGGGCGCGGCGCCTTCGGCTTCTTCGTCGGAACCTTGGCGGCCTTCTTCGCCTTCGACGGCGACTTGGCCTTGGCCGGCTTGGCCGCAGCCGCCTTCTTCGCACCCGCGGGAGCCGCCGACGCCGCAGACGCCTTCTTGGCGGCGCCCGCCTTCCGACCGGTCGCCGCCTTCACGCCACCAGCCTTCTTTGCGCCGGCCGCGCGGCCGCCCTTCTTCTCCTTGCTGGCCGGAGCGGCGCGCTTCTTCTTCGCACCGCCGGCACGGGCCTTGCCGCCCTCGGCCGCCCCGCCGCCGGCGCCGGCAAGCTTGAAAGAGCCGGACGCGCCCTTCCCCTTCGTCTGCACCAGCTCGCCAGCCACGACGGCCGACTTGAGGTACTTCTTGATAAAGGGCGCCAGCTTCTCCGCGTCCAGCTTGTAGTGCGCGGCAATGTACTTCTTGATCGCCTGCAGCGACGAGCCGCCGCGCTCCTTCAGACTCTTGATGGCGGCCGTCACCATCTCAGAGGTGCGCGGGTGCGCAGGCTTGGCGCGCGGCTTCTTCGCAGACGCCGCAGACTTGGCCTTCTTCGTCGTGCCGGTGGCGGCGGGTGCCGCAGCAGTCTCGTTCGTAGCCGCCTGATCTGCCATTATTTCGACGGACGACGCGCGTACACACAACAACAGAACAGCGAGAGAGCGGCGAGCACGGCAGAGAATAGCCGCCGCGCCGCCAGGCCCAGCCAGTGTCGCGGGCGGGCGCGGACGGCCGAGAGAGCGGCCGCCACTCTGCGCGCCGCCGCGCCGCGCCTCCCGCGCTTGCTACCGCCCAACGTCCGACAGCCTGTGCGGACCAGCCCCAAACCTGCGCCGCAACCACCCGCGCCATTCAAACCACCGAGGATGGGGCTACACACGGCCACACCACAGTCGCCAACCAGTCGCCACGGCAGCGCCGCAAACCACGGCCAAACTGCAGCTACCGCGCGCCACAGCCTGGCTCGGCCCGCCGAGAATCGCCGCCCCCGCCCAAATGCCGCCCCCACAGCCCCAGCCGACGACCCGCCACAATGGCCAAACCTTCGGCAAAACTGGCGCACCGTCGCCGCGCCAGCCCGGCCAGCGCGGCCGCCGCCACAGCCACACAAGCGGAGGCGTGCGGCGATGACGGCCGTGCAAACGCACCTCCGCCGCCCCATCGCCCTCCCACCGTTTCCCGATCGGCCCGCGGCCGTCGGGCCACCTCGCCCGCCAACATTCGCGCCCGTTTCTCACAACATTGCCCGCCGCAAAACAAAAACGAGCGCCGCCTGCGCAACATGGGCACCGGCCAACCGAGGCGCCGCCGCCCCTCGCCGCTTTCAGCGAGGGTGGCTAACCGCCATCCGCAACTACAGACGCACCGAATCTGCCTTCATCAAAAGCACACACCGACAGCCGACCTCTAACATTTAGACTCCGCAAGCCACCCAACGGTGTGTGGCGGAGGGCACTTCACGTGCCAATGTCATTTACCTCCCTTTGCTGTTCCAGTCGCGTATGGTTCGCGGGACGAACCGACAGTCTGCAAAAAAAAAAAAAAAACGCCTCCGTGCGCGCTCGAATCTCTCTAACCACATCCATTCGTGATCTCCTCGGGAGGTATACGCAATATATTCGATACCCCATCCAGAAACGCAATATCTCGAAACCTGGCGAGCAAGCTACACCGCGATGCAGAGCGCCTCTATTGCAGAGTCTGCCGCGTGGGTTTGTTAAACATCTCCGTAACGCTATCACGGTTACCAAATGACCCTGCGACGAAACGTTGGATCGTCTCCGTCGCCTCCGTCAACGCGACCTGGTACGGATCCCACACTGATGGGCAACACGCACGTATAGGTCGAACGAACGGGTGTTTTGTAAGCCACCTCCTCCTTTGTTGATGGACGACATTTGCTACGCATTCTCCCAATAAATCGCAACCTGGTACCCGCCTTACCAACAATTACTTTTGTTTGTTTTTTTTTTTTGTTTTTTTTTTAATATGATGATCATCCCACTCCCAATCACTCCGCACGCATACTCCCAGATATTTTACAGACGTAACTGCTACCAGTGTTTGTCCCGCTATCATATACTCAATCATACAATAAAGGGTCCTTCTTTCTATATTATTCGCAATACATGTTAAGGGACAGTTGCCACTCCCTGCACCACGTGCCTATCCGCTGCAGATCGTCCTGCATTTTTCGCTGCAACTTCTCTGTATACTACAGCATCATCCGCGAAAAGACGCATGCAACGTCCGACACTATCTACTAGGTCATTTATATACATTGTGTGTGAAGAGCAATGGGTCCCATAACACTCCCCTGTGGCACGCCAGAGGTTACTTTAACGTCTGTAGACGTCTCTCCATTGATAACACAACATGCTGTGTTCTGTTTGCTACAATCTCTTCAGTCCAGCCACACACTTGGTCCGACATTCTGCAGACACTTACTTTGTTTATCAGGCGACAGTGCGGAACTGTATCGAACGCCCTCCTTCCGGATGTCAACCAAAATGGCATCTACCTGGGAGCCTGTATCTAATATTTTCTGGGTCCCATGAACAAATAAAGCGCGTTGGGTCTCACACGATCGCTGTTTCCGGAATCCATGTTGATTCCTACATAGTAGACACTGGGTTTCCAAAAAACGACATGCTACTACTCGAGCATAAAACATGTTCTCAAATTCTACAACCGATCGACGTCACAGATATAGGGCCTATAGTTTTGCGCATCTGCTCGACGACCCTTCTTCAAGCCCGGGACTACCTGTGCTCTTTTCCAATCATTTGGAACCCTCCGTTCCTCTAGAGACTTGCGGTACACGGCTGTTAGGAGGTTCTGTCGCGTACTCTGTGTAGAATCGAATTGGTATCCCGTCGGGTCCAGTGGACGTTCCTCTGTTGAGTGATTCCAGTTGCTTTTCTATTCCTCCTTGGACACTTATTTCGATGTCAGCCATTTTTTCGTTTGTGCGAGAAGGAACTGCAGTGCGGTCGTCCTCCGTGACACAGCTTTTGGAAACAGGTGTTTAGTATTTCACAGCTTTACGCGTGTCATCCTCTGTTTCGAGCCGCTTACTACTGATTCAACGTACGACCACAACGTCCTAGGATTTGATTTGATTTCCTGTCACGTCGGTACATGGAATTGTACTTTCGCATTCACCGGACGCTTCACGCATAGCCCTCCTTACGCTAACTTTGGACATCGTTTAGCGTCTGTTTGTCTGAGAGGTTTTGGCTGCGTTTCAACTTTGAGTGAAGCTCTCTTTGCTTTCGCTATAGTTTCCTAAACTTTGGTTGTTGTACCGCGGTGGGTTTTTCCCATCCCTCGCAGTTTTACTCGGCACGTACCTGTCTAAGACGCATTTTACGATTGCCTTGCACTTTCTCCATAAACACTCAACATTGTCAGTGTCGGAGCAGACATTTGCGTTTGCATCTGCCTGGTAGTCTCAAATCTGCCTTCTATTACTCTTGCTAAACAGATAAACCTTCCTCCCTTTTTTTTTTTTTTTGTTTTTTTTTTTGTTTTTTTGTTTGTATATTCCTACTAACGTCCATATTCAGCGATGCTGCAACGGCCTCTTGTTCACTGGGTCCCTGTTCTGCACATACAGAGTCGACAAGTTCGGGGTCTGTTTGTCATCGGTAGGTCCACGATGTTATCTCCACGAGTCGGTTCTCTCTCTGTTTAATTGCTCGCGGCATTTTTCGTTCGGATGGTGCACTCAGTATACTGTCACTCGATGCTCTGTCCCTACCACCCGTCCTGAACATCTGGCACATTGAAATCTCCACCTAAGACTGTAACACGCTGCGGAAAGGAAAATGTATGTCCACATTTTCTCTCACTTGTTCGGCCACTAATGCTGCTGAGTCGCGAGGTCGGTAAAAGGAGCCAATTATCAACCTAGCTCGGCTGTTGAGTGTACCCTCCACCCACAATAGTTCACAGGAACCGTCCACCACTTCTACTTCACTACACAGGATAAACTACTACTAACAGCGACGAACCACTCCACCACCGGTTGCATGCACGCTATCCTTTCTAAAGCACCGTCTGTACCTATAACGATTGCAGCTTCGGCGCTTTCTATCAGCGCTTGACGTTCCGGTACTTTACCAACGCAGAGCTTCGACAGTTGACAATTACAATACCGATTGCCGCTTGGTCCCCGCATGTCCTGACCTTGCCCCGCGCCCGTTGCCCTTTCCGTACTTGCCCAAGGGCCATCCAACCTAAACAGAACCGCCCAGCCCACGCCACACAACCCCTGCTACCCGTGTAGCCGCTTGTTGCGTATAGTGGACTCCACCTAAGACTATATAACATAACATGCCCTAAGGCATTCGCGGTGTACACCACCCTAAGGTGAGGTTAGGTTAGGTGGACGTGGGTTAGGTTAAGGGTTACAGTTAGGTTAAGCGTCAAAGTTAGGTTAAGCGTTCGGACGTGAGGCGTCAGGTGGCCGCACCTACCTTTACGGCCGGACATCTTAGGTTAGAGGTTAGGTTAGGTTAAGGCGCCGAGAGGTCCGCGGTCAGGTTACGTTCACCTTCGGGCGCCACACGTAGGTTTCAAAGGTGTGTCGGTCGGTCGTCGGCAAGCCGCAAAAACTACAGACGACGTCGACCAAACCGCCGCAAGACCGAGCAGGAGGCAGATATAAAACACACACACACACACACACACACACACACACACACACACAAAAACAAAATTTAAACACCACCCACCGGCCAAAGGGCACCAAAAACCACAAACCCGAGCACCACGTCGACCAGAGGCAACCCGCCGCTCACGCGACATGGCTGGCAACTAAGGGGCAAACGGCAACGGCGCTTTCCGCACCGGGCCGGATGCACGTACGACAACACCGCTACCCGTACGCAGGCCTCCCATTGCACACAGCCGCTCTGTGTTTGAACATCATCAATGGCGCGCCCGCGGCTCGTCGCGGGCGCAGCCATAACGCCGCCACTTTTGCACCAACACATTCACGCACCGCAAAACAGCTCGCCGACACAGCACAGCCGACAAAACAAAAACAACCCGCGAGACGGGGGCGACAAACGACAACGATAACAACAACAACAGCAGCAAACAACTCGCACCAAGCGTCCAACAGGTAACAAACGGACAAGCACAGCCTCTGCTAACGGCCACGACGCCAGCGGCACACTGCTCCTTTCCCGCCACACTCGATTTCACAACGCACGCACGCGACCCCGTCAACGACACCGACACGACACACGACGGGCTCCCTTCCCGCAACCTACACCTTTCCGCCACTACGCACAGCTCCACCCGACGCGCCCGTCGCAACGACACTACTGCACGCACTATCCACCCGCCTCCTCCTCTCCCCCCCCCCCCCTTCCCGTACACAACAACACAGCCAAAAACAACACTCACGACCCAAACATACTAACGACATGGCACGTGCATCGGCGCACACCCCAACCAGTCACCGTCGACAACCACACGCAAGGCACGAAACCGGCGTCCTTCCACGTTGCCATCAAAGCTGCACAAACAACCACAGGAGGAACCACCAACAACGGCCCGCCCGCCCGCCCGCCCGCCCCAATATTCTCCCACCCTCACCTCACGCCGCAACCACCAAACGCACATTCCCGCTCGCTACCACACACCTCTCGGCAGCCGCTTCGCAAACACATGACGTGACGTGACATCATCACATCACGGGCTACGCACGCACACCGACCCACTTTCCTGCCCTTCGCCCTCTTCTTTCCGACGCCTGCCTTCGGCCGAGCACACGTACGTGGCACAACGCCCAACACAGTCACACACAGTCGACAGGCGCACGCCCAGGCACGCAACGACGCAGCGCAGCAAAGGCGCCCGCAACACATACCTCCTCTCTCTTCTCGCCGCCGCCGCCGACCGCCCGCCAGCCAGCCAGCCAGCCAGCCAGCCAGCCACTCGCAATGTGCACTGCCAACCAGCCACACGTCCACCGCGCCGCCTCCGACCACCCGCCAGGGGGCGCTCACGTCCGCGACAACAGCGCGGCCCGCCGCCGGGCGGGCCCAGCCGAACCCAGCCCAGCCGGCGCGCGCTGCTCTGCACTCGGCGCGCCACACATCCTGCTGCAGACCGGGCTCGTCTCTCTGTACGCGTCTGCCCGCATCTCGTCTTCCTGCGCATCAACACAACGAGGCCGCGTGAGCAAACCACCCCCCCCCCCCCCCCCGTCACAACGCCACATCACACACTGCCTTGTCTACCGCCGAAATGCACTCACCAGCCATCCGCTTCGTCTTCGTCTTGTTTACTCGTTGTTGTTGCAGCGGCGCACACAGCCCCGGCCGGCCGCATCCGAGGGTGGCCCGCCGCCAGCGTCTCCTCCTTGGGCACAGGTGCGGTGCCGTGCCGTGCCGTGCCGTGGCCGCCCATCCATCCAACCGCACGCATTTGCTGGCCGCCTCTGCTGCAGAAGAAGACAAAAAACGAAACGTACAAACATACACGCACCCACAGCGTGGCCACACACGGACGGGACCGACAGGCTCCAAGGCGACCAAAGGATAAAAACAAAATAAAAAAACAAAAACAAAAAGACGCAAAGCAAGCAACAAGCACAGGCTGTCGCCTCGCGCCTCTGTCCTTCCGCCCCCGCCCTTCTCTCCCACCACATGCCCACAAACACCACCGCCTCCCCCTCCCCGCACCTCCACATTCGCCCCCTCCATTTGTTCCTTTCTCGCTCTTCCCTTCTGTGTGTCTGCGTGCGTGCGCGGGCGGCGCCTCTCAACATCCGCCGGCCGTCCGTCCCGTTTTCGCCGTACCACACACGCCACCGCCTCCTCCCCGTCCACCACCGCCGCCCCTGTCCGCCCCGCACAACACCATACACCGCTGCTTGTCCTGGCCGTTGCCACCAAAGGCGCCAGCCGCAAACCGCGCCAACGCCGCAGCGCGCGTGCGTCCTTCCTTCTCCGTGCCGACGCGGCCTCTATTCCCGCACCCATTCGGCCGACGACACAGCCGTTGGGCTCCGCACTGCGCGTACCGGCGTTACGCACGCACACCCACCCCCCTCGCGAACGCACGACTCATTGTCTTTGTTGTTTCTCCTCTTTCTTAACGTCTTTGTTTGTTGTTTGTTGTTTGTTTTGTTTTTTGTTTTTTGTTTTTTTTTTTCGTTTTTCCCCACCGCCACATGTGACACAATGCCGCCCTCCACCTTTCGTTCGTGGTTGCTTGCTTGCTTGCTTTGTTTCTCTTTCTCATTGGTACACGTCCGACGCGCTCCATTTCCACCACACCACGGCCATCAGCCTCCTCAACGGGCAGGCGCAGTGTGCCATTCTCCGGCGCACAAGCACACCGCGCGGTACTGGCGCGGCTCGCTCTCCTCGCCCCCACGCCACGCCACGCCACGCCACCGGTGCGCAGCAGCACATGTGATGTCTCGCAACACGACACGCGGTGCGCACACCCCGACCACGCGGCTCTAAAGGCATGGCACCGGCGACATGCGCCGCCCCAGCCACGCATCCGTCGTCTCACGTTGTTCACTGCCAGCCGCGTCGGAGGCTACAACCGCAACCACCACAACAACGGTCCCCCTCCCGGCAACACATTTGTTGCACAAACAAACACAACCGCCGAGCGCAGCGCGAACCACCCACACGCGCCCTCCGCGTCTCCTTTCTCCTTTCGCCCCCTCCCATCTCCCGAATATGCCAGCAGCGCAGCGTTACGCGTGCCCCTCACCCGTCCACACTACCGCGAAACGAACACGCCTTCCGGGCCACCTGCAAGGGCACGCCCACCACCAAATACTGCCGTATTCACGGACGCAGTTCGCAACACGCAACGCACTCTCCACCTACCTTCTTTCTCTCGTCCCTTCTCTTTAAAAACAAAACAAACACACAAACCAACCACGGCTAACACACTTTTTCGCGACACCTTTGACTGCGTTATCTCGACCGTGACGGCAGCTATCGACCATCCATTCCCCACTACACACACACACACATCATTCGCTACACCGCACACGAAACGGCAAGGGCAAGGCACTCTCTCATAGATTCTTCCTCCGAGCCATATCGGGCGAACGTTGCATCCGGGAAGGCAATGCAATTCAGCCGTCACCACGGCCGACACTTGCAGCCGCGCCGTAAACGCATGTCAGTGCGGCTGCAATGCACGGGAACGTTCCGTTGCTCTAGACAGCGCCTCTCCGTTTTTCCCCTGTCTCGTTTTCCGGTGATTGCTTCTCCTTCTTCTTTTTCTTCGTTTCGTTTCGTTTTATTATTTTCGTTCCCCTCCTCCACCATTGTTTCCGTCCCCACAGTTTTTTTTTTTTTTTTTGCTCATTCCACACGTTCTGCCCAGACAAGACATGACATCCGACCGATCACAGTCAGCCTTTCGTCACCGTTCGCAGCGCCGACGGTGCCACAGTGAGACGGGTGTTCAGACCGACACGTTGCCATGATGCCCATAGACAGCTACTCAGGGCCGCCGGATCGGATCACATCACCGACAAACCGGCCATTTCACCGGGGGACACAGACAACCGCGTGTACGCCCATAACAACAAACAACGGCCGTCGTCGTCTACCGTCACTGAACCGAACACACGTGCACCTTGAATGACGACACCGGCGTGCGTGCGCACAACAATCAATCATTCAAATCAACTGCAGAAACGGCTATCAAAATCAAGGGCCAAATAAATGGGTACACCACCGTGCGTGTCGCCTACCCCACCCGCCCGTACAATTCTTGCGTCTTCTTAATGACTAGTAAAGACACGTCCATTTTTTTTTTTTTTTTTAAAACGTCACCAACACACCTCCACGCCGTACAGCAAAGGGAATAGTAGACGGCAACACAACATTTCACCCTCGCCATCATGTATGTATGATGTGACAACAAACAAACCCGCAGACGGCCCTAACGGTGACATCCAACAATCGCGAGGGGTTTCAATTGCAGTCACGTGACTAACCGGGCAGACAGAGACAAAGAAAGGAAAGGAATCAGCGACACAGACAACACCTCCTGTCTGTGTGTCGACAAACAACCAACCAACCAACCAACCACGCCACGACTCGCGAGCACGCATAACCACCACCACCACCACCACCAGCTGCTTCGCAACCAACCAAACCGGGTAGCTATGCGCCGCCTCACACAAACAACAATTCCGCTCTTCCCGCAAAGGCAATTTGGTGGCCCTGAAAAGGGCCGTTTTGCCGCTCTCGCAACGGAGGGGAGCTCCCTAGAGCCTTAACCCCCTCACTTGGAGCTCGTGTACTTGGTCACCGCCTTCGTGCCCTCGCTCACGGCGTGCTTGGCCAGCTCGCCAGGCAGCAAGAGCCGCACAGCCGTCTGGATCTCGCGGGACGTGATGGTCGAGCGCTTGTTGTAGTGCGCCAGGCGAGACGCCTCGGCCGCAATGCGCTCGAAAATGTCGTTCACGAAGCTGTTCATGATGCTCATCGCCTTCGACGAGATGCCCGTGTCGGGGTGCACCTGCTTCAGCACCTTGTAGATGTAGATGGCATAGCTCTCCTTCCTCTTGCGCTTCTTCTTCTTGTCGCCCTTCGAAATGTTCTTCTGCGCCTTGCCAGCCTTCTTGGCGGCCTTCCCGCTAGTCTTGGGCGGCATCTCGAACGTACAACAGCAAGCAGCAAGCGCTCCGCTCTAGTCAGCGTCTCCCCACACAGTGGCACCCGCCGCTACCGCAACACCCCACCTTTACCAGCTCGCCCTGTTGCGGCCGCCGACCAATGGGGCGCGCGCGCAACCGGCCGCCGCACCCGAGCCCATAAAGGGACCCCCACCCTAGTCCCGCCGCCACGCACTCCGCTGCTCGACTCGCTGCGGCTCGCACCGTTACGTTACGTGTTTCAACTAGCCAAACGCCATGTCCGGACGCGGAAAGGGAGGCAAAGTCAAGGGCAAGTCAAAGTCCCGCTCAAGCAGGGCTGGGCTCCAGTTCCCGGTCGGCAGAATCCACCGCCTCCTGCGCAAGGGAAACTACGCCGAGCGCGTCGGCGCCGGGGCGCCCGTCTACCTCGCCGCCGTCATGGAGTACCTCGCGGCTGAGGTGCTCGAGCTGGCCGGAAACGCGGCCCGCGACAACAAGAAGACGCGCATCATCCCGCGCCACCTGCAGCTCGCCATCCGCAACGACGAGGAGCTCAACAAGCTCTTGTCGGGCGTCACCATCGCACAGGGTGGTGTCCTGCCCAACATCCAGGCCGTCCTGCTGCCAAAGAAGACCGAGAAGAAGGCCTAAACAGAGAGCGCGGCGCTGCGCTTGCGTGCTCCCTGCACGCAAACGCGCCTGCCTTTGCCTTGCCGGCTCGGCTCACAACAATCGGCCCTTTTCAGGGCCACCACACAAACCTACGTCCAAAGCAAAGTTTCCGTCGTCCGTGCTCGCCGCACTTTACACAACACGTCCACATACATACATTGCACAGCCAGCGCCGGCGCACGTCCGCCATCTTGTCCACAGCCCGTGTGGCCGAACGCGCACACATTTTGTCGTTTCTCTCTTTTTGTCTTTTTTGTTTCTGCACCCCTCCGCGCACGCACAGAGTCGCGTTCCAAACGACAACGACATCAATACACCGATAATGTGATGATCATTGTTAGCATTATAATGTTTCAATTAAAGGGGCGCGCGTGGCACAGACAAAAAAAACCAAACAGCTGATCCGATCGATCGATCGATCGATCCGGCCCGCCCGCCTATGCCCACGCCACAAACAAACAACAAACCACGCACACACTGGACTCAGCCGCGCCCATCGCGTCAAACTCAAAAACTAACGCACGCGCAGCAGCAACAACAACAACAACACGCACAGGCAACACAGACTCTTTCGCACTTTTCAATCTCCGAACAGTGTGGTGGCCCTGAAAAGGGCCGTTTTCGTCTCTCCCACCAAGCACGGGCACGGCACGGCCGCGGGAAGGCCACAACGCAGCACAGCACACCGGCTGGCTGGCTGCCTGCCTGCCTAACCGCCGAAACCGTACAGGGTGCGCCCCTGCCTCTTCAGGGCGTACACCACGTCCATGGCCGTCACAGTCTTGCGCTTGGCGTGCTCAGTGTACGTCACCGCGTCGCGGATCACGTTCTCCAGGAACACCTTCAGCACTCCGCGGGTCTCCTCGTAGATCAGACCAGAGATGCGCTTCACGCCGCCCCTGCGAGCCAGGCGGCGGATGGCGGGCTTCGTGATGCCCTGGATGTTGTCGCGCAACACCTTGCGGTGCCGCTTGGCGCCACCCTTGCCCAGCCCCTTTCCTCCCTTGCCGCGGCCTGTCATTCTTCTTCCTTCCTCCTCCTCAAAGCAAGCAAGCGAAAAAACACAAGCGCCAGCTCCTCACCCGGCGCTAGCGAGTCGGCTACGGTGCGAGCTCTCTGCCGCCGCCCCCCTATATAGACTCTGGCCCGCCCTCCCCCCACCACGCGCACCGAGGGCATATAAGCGCGGCGCGGGGCCGCGCGGGCGAGCCGTGGCAGCGGGAGCGTACAGGTCGTCGTAGCGGAGCGCCGAGGGAGCCACCAGCCACCTCTACCCCCTCCCCCATCACAAGACAAAGGCAGCAGCGGCAAGCGGACGAGCCGAAGCGTCCAGACATAATAGATTGGCCGGGAATCAACAATAGCCGTTGCCGCTAAAAAAGCTAAAACGGTAACCTCCAGAAAAGCATTTGTCGTGCAACCAAAAAAAAGCAAAAGTGTCGAATACCGTTTCGTCATGGCAGCGAAACGAATCTAAGGCGACAAAGCCACAGTTCCATTCACCACATAGCGCCGCACGGCAGAGCATCTCTGCCCCCCTCTATAGGGACAAATCCGTGTCAGGGCCGGCAGCACTGCTCCGTAACCCGCGCACGAGTAAATAGGGCTGACCACTCCCGTGGATACCTTCAGGCGTCAAAGCAAGGTGCCAACGAAGCGGGAACTCAGCGCCCCAAGTGCGGCCACACACACATGCCTAAGTATTTGGACTATCGAGCTGCCAACACGCCAGCGCAACATCAAAATCCAAACCGATCCGAGATGACTGGAAGACCGACTGGTGACCCCCCCAACCCCACTACCATCAGCCCAGCATCCCCAGATGACATACCGTCTGCCCAGCGGGACCAGAGGAGCCGGACCCCGTCATCGAGAGGTACCTCACCGAGCTCCTACGGCAGCACGCCGCCACGAAGACCGAGAGTGTCCACCTATGAAATATTCAACCTACCACGAGACACCACACAAAACACAATCGCAACAACCTTCAAACAGTTCGCCAACGCAAATATGAAGGCAAACATTGTCAACATCAACGTCAGGAGAGGCCTCTCCACAATAATAAAATACGCGTCCGAGGAAGCTGCGCCAACCCTGCAAACCTTCTTCCGCAACCACCTCTCCCCAGCAGTTAAAGTGCAACTGCTCCCTCCCAGGGAACCACTACAACGAAGGCAACTTAACAAGCCCTCCCTTAGCGCGGTAATCAAGGGTGTAGAGCAAGAGGTGGATGAGGAAGAGGTAAAACAACAACTTATCGAGCAGGGATTGAAGGTCCACAAAACCTGGCGAATCACCTCCCGCGAAACTGGTGGGCCAACGATGAAGTTCCGAGTATTGACCCACGATCCTGACACCATCGACAGAATGTTAAATGATGGTGTCAGGATTGACTACAAAATAAGAGCGGTAGAACCATCCAACCTTCTGCCCCCCCAGCCAGCGCAATGCGGTCGATGTTTGTCATTCGACCACAAAACGCATGGCTGCGTGGCCAAGCAAATATGCCCACAGTGCAGCGGCGAACACACGCTCTCAAGGTGTAACGCGCCTCCAGACAACACAAAATGCGCGAACTGCGGAGAGAGCCACTCGGCACTATCACTGAAATGCCAGAGCCGACCGAAAGAAGCAGTCAACACCTATGCACAAGCCGTCATAAAAACGATTGACGAACCTGCCCTACGCCCCCAAACAACAGCAGAACTAAAAGAAGAGGCTGTAATGAAGGAAGACTTCATTCGCACAATTACTACCGTTCTGCTCAACGTCTTCCAAGACAGGAAATACGAGATCAAGACAGTCTTGCGCCAAACGATCAGACAACTCCTAAACAAAGACCTGGAAGTGACGCAAAGCAACAACAGGGTCCACGTCACAATTACAGACACGAACTAAACAACTCCCCCCCCTCCCCCTACATCGGCAAAAGCACGATGGCGGGCCTGACAGTGAACGACAGCGCAAACATCATGTTTGTGAATGTCCAAGGGCTACGAAATAGAAAACATGCACTTATGCACAGCATGCATCAACACAAGATACACATCCTTGGCGTGGCTGAAACATGGCTACGCCCACAACAACACTGCAAACTAAATAGATATACCTGCCATTCCAAAAACAGACCCGACGGCAGGGGGGGCGTAGCAATATACACAGATAGCAACATCCCAGTTAAAGAGATGCCCCTCCCGCAGCAACTACAGGACACGGAAGCTGTCGTGGTACAAATCAGGACACAACAAAGATGCAAGCTGACTGTCGCATGTTTGTACAACCCACCCGGACACCCCATCCCACAAGACTTCTTGCAGTACTTGGCGACGACCTACAACAAATTCATCCTGCTGACCGACCTGAACGCACGCCACACACAACTAGGCTGCACAGCAACAAACGACAATGGACGAGCACTCTTTGACATACTAACAACCGACCCGATAGCCAGACTAGCACTCAACCAACCAACATTCATCGGACACCGCGGCTCATCCACCCCAGACCATATCCTCCATAGCCCGATCCTAACTAATAACCTATCCAATCCCTTCCTAGGTGACCCCATAACCAGCGACCATCTCCCCATCATATTCGCCACAACCGCTATAAACCCACCACCGCCTCACCCCACACAACGCAACATCCGCCTATACGCAAAAGCCGACTGGAGGAAATTCAAAACCATCATACAAGACGAACTAGCACTGCCAACTACACTGACAGACAACGCCGACCTGGAACACCTAAACGAACGACTAGAAACCACCTTCACAACAGCAATAGACGAGGCAATCCCACAAAAGACAATAGAGAACTGGAGGCCCACCATCCCGGCGGAGGCGCTAGCGATCCTAAGACGGAAAAGGCAACTACAGCGCGAAATTAGACGTACAAATAACCCAGACTTAAGACGACAGTGGAACCGACTAAACGCACAAGCGAAACGCATAATCTCCCAGCACAAACAAAAAGAATGGGACGACACCTGCCGCCAACTCAACTACAAAGAAGGCAGAAAATTTTGGAACAAATTCAAGACGCTGACTGGACAAAAGAAACCCCCCAACCAGACGCTAATAGTAGACAATGAACCAATCACAGACCCTAAAACACAAGCAGACACATTCCAGAACGCCCTCCGAATCATCCACTCCTTCCCAACAGACGCTAAGTTCGACAACGACTTCTACCGACACGTAGAGAACCAACTCCCTGACCTACTAACAAGTCCAACAGCAGAAACAGAAGACACCTCCGAACTGACCAACCCTATAACAGACGCTGAAATCACCAACGCAATACGGACCGGACGAAACTCAGCCCCAGGACAAAACAACATCAAACGTATCCACCTGCAGAACGCCCCCCTCCCTGCCTTAATCCCAGTCCTCTCACTGATGTTCAACTACTGCCTAACGACAGAAACAATCCCGACTGCGTGGAAGACAAGTAAGACCATAATGATCCCCAAACCCGACAAACCACGAACGGACCCCCTCTCCTACCGACCTATCTCACTACTGGACGTTATAGGAAAAACTTATGAACGTATACTGACCGACAGACTGCGAAAATATGTGGACAACAAACAACTACTCCCCCTACTCCAAGCCGGCTTCCGCACCAACCACTCCACCACAGACCCACTTCTCAAACTGACATGTGACATCACCCAGGGCTTCAACAGATCGCACTGTACGCTAGCCATATTCCTCGACATCGAGCGCGCCTTCGACCGTCTATGGCACAATGGGCTCCTGTTCAAACTGCTCAAACTCGGCATCCCACCGAAATTCGTACGCCTAATAAAAAATCAAATCACCGGACGACACAGCAGAGTACATGTGCAAGACGCCACCTCTGAACCATTCACCCCAGAGGCAGGAGTCCCGCAAGGTGCAATATTATCCCCACTACTGTACTCGCTATACACACACGACGTACCGACCCCAACAGACCAACACGAAAAACTCGCCCTATATGCAGATGACACTGCATATTGGTGCACAGGACTTAGAACAGACGTAATACAAAGAAAAGCAGCAAAATACCTGACCAAACTAGAGACATGGATGACAAAATGGAGAATCCGACCCAACCCGACTAAAACACAGCTAGTCCTATTCCAACACCGCAACCTGACGAAAAAACGACAGCAAAAACAAGAAGACATAACACTCCGACTATGGAACGAACCCCTACAACTGACCGACAAGGCGAGATACCTCGGTGTCCACCTAGACAAACACCTCAACTACCAAGCACATCTGCAATACCTGCTCAACAAAACGAGGAAACGACAACAATTAATCCGACAAGTACAAGGACGACTGTATGGCTGCTCCACCAGGACAGCCATACACACATACAAGACGTACATACGACCAATATACGAATACGCCGCTGCACCACTAGGCGGAATACCAAAGACAATAGCAAACAAACTGTACTCGACAGAACGCCGACTACTACGCAGCATAGCAAAACTACCATACCGCACCCCTAGCGACGAAGTATACGAGGCAACAGAAATAACCCCTCTACAAACAAGACTGACAAAACTCAGAGCAAGATACGGCTCACACATCCTACACAAACGACCCGACATGGAAGACATTCTGACGACCAAGCCACGCACAGCAAGACGCCCAAAAAAGAAATACATTTACCCGGCGCGTACAGTAGCACAAAATACAACAACTGAATTCCCCGACCTAGCACCCACAATGACACAACTGACAGGAGACGAAACCACCCCACCCCACCTAGACAAAAGACAATAGCACAGCACAAATGACGTAGTGCACCACGACAGCCCCTCACACTCAGCACACAACACAACCCATAGAACAAAACACAGTAACATTAAGGAAATCATAGGTCAAATAAGAACTACTGTTAACAAAAAAAAAAAACCAGCTCCAAGTACCACCAAAGGGAAAGGAGAAAATGTAAAACTAGAATAAGGCAAAAAACATTGTAGCAACCAGCTCCAAGTACTACAAATAGGAAAGGAGAACCTGTAAACATTAGTATTAAGATTAGTCTAAGCTAGAATATATCATCCTAAAAAACATACTCCATCACATAGAAGTACTACAGAGGGAAAAACAAGTGTAAGCACTGTTAAAAATCCCCAATTAAAATAAGGTGTCACTTCCAGTTATAAACTAGTATTAATTACGTAAACAATTAGTATATTAAGTTAGTTATATTGTTAAAAATGTTCAGTTAATACATAACAAAATCAATCAATATTCTCTCACATTATATACACCAAAAAATAACGTAAAATTAAAGATACCCAACATAAGATAATAGCATGTAATCAGATATATAAGAAAAATGGAAATAAATAAAATAAAAATGTACCCTATGGCTGATAAAGGGCAAACAGACAAGCCCTAAAACAGCCCGCCTTCTCCCCTTAGGAGAAGGAATGAAAAGTGCTAAAAAAAAAAAAAAAAAAAAAAAAAAAAAAAAAAAAAAAAAAAAAAAAGGCCGCGCGGGCCCGTTGTCAAGGCAGCACCGGACGCTTCGTGTACCGCACGCACCTCCACGCCGCTAACCGCTATGGCCCGCACAAAGCAAACGGCCCGCAAGTCCACCGGCGGAAAGGCGCCGCGCAAACAGCTCGCCACCAAGGCGGCGAGGAAGAGCGCGCCCGCCACCGGCGGCGTCAAGAAGCCCCACCGCTACAGGCCGGGCACCGTCGCCCTGCGGGAAATCAGGCGCTACCAGAAGAGCACAGAGCTGCTCATCCGCAAGCTGCCGTTCCAGCGCCTAGTGCGCGAGATCGCCCAGGACTTCAAGACCGACCTGCGCTTCCAGAGCTCCGCAGTCATGGCCCTGCAGGAGGCCAGCGAGGCCTACCTCGTCGGCCTCTTCGAAGACACCAACCTGTGCGCAATCCACGCCAAGCGCGTCACCATCATGCCCAAGGACATCCAGCTCGCGCGCCGCATCCGCGGCGAGCGCGCCTAGAAACCGCGCCGCGCACGCGCACGCGCGCCCGCCCAACAAAAACGGCCCTTTTCAGGGCCACTAACATCTCTCCGTCGCGAGCAAAACTTTTGTCGGTCTTGCCGCCCCGCAAAACAACAACAACCAATTCCCCTCCCGTCCACAGCCGCTCTCGCCAACAATCGACGTCACTCCCATCCCTCACAATACACACACACACACACACACACACACACACACACAACAGCCGGACGACGTCACCACACACCACGGGTGGCTGGCCGCCGCCGTCTCCGAGGCGCGCGCACGCTACGCTACACTACAACGTCAACGCCACCGCGCCTTCCCAATTCCCGCCGGCCACTTCCACGTCTCACGTCCCCCCGCCGCTTTGAGACAGAGAGAGACACAACACACACACAAAAGACACGACATCCGCAAAGCAAGCAAACACACAAACAAACAAGAGTCTCCAGAAACATACATGAGCAACCAAACGTCGGCCGCCGCAAAAAAAAAAAAAAAACAACTACAACAACAACAAAAACAAATAAAATAAAATAAAAAGACCAACAAACGGCCACAACCGCTCCGCTACCGCGCGCCGCCGCCTACCGCCACCGGCACCACAATCCAACCACCACGGCACGCAAACAGTACCCACAAGGGTCACACACAACCAACCAACCAACCACACCGGCGCATGCACGACAATCAACGCCTTCCCGACGTCCTTTGATGGCCCTGAGAAGGGCCGTTTTGGGCCGCGCGACAGCCGCAGCCGTGCCATCGCGCGCCACTAAGACGACGCGGGGGAGGGCGGTGGGGGACGACGGCGTCAAGCGCCAACCCCTCTCCCTTGCCTTTCTTTAACGTTACTACTTTACTTCTTCTTCTTGGGCGACGCCTTCGCCTTAGACGGCGTCGTCGCCTTCTTCGGGCGCGGCGCCTTCGGCTTCTTCGTCGGAACCTTGGCGGCCTTCTTCGCCTTCGACGGCGACTTGGCCTTGGCCGGCTTGGCCGCAGCCGCCTTCTTCGCACCCGCGGGAGCCGCCGACGCCGCAGACGCCTTCTTGGCGGCGCCCGCCTTCCGACCGGTCGCCGCCTTCACGCCACCAGCCTTCTTTGCGCCGGCCGCGCGGCCGCCCTTCTTCTCCTTGCTGGCCGGAGCGGCGCGCTTCTTCTTCGCACCGCCGGCACGGGCCTTGCCGCCCTCGGCCGCCCCGCCGCCGGCGCCGGCAAGCTTGAAAGAGCCGGACGCGCCCTTCCCCTTCGTCTGCACCAGCTCGCCAGCCACGACGGCCGACTTGAGGTACTTCTTGATAAAGGGCGCCAGCTTCTCCGCGTCCAGCTTGTAGTGCGCGGCAATGTACTTCTTGATCGCCTGCAGCGACGAGCCGCCGCGCTCCTTCAGACTCTTGATGGCGGCCGTCACCATCTCAGAGGTGCGCGGGTGCGCAGGCTTGGCGCGCGGCTTCTTCGCAGACGCCGCAGACTTGGCCTTCTTCGTCGTGCCGGTGGCGGCGGGTGCCGCAGCAGTCTCGTTCGTAGCCGCCTGATCTGCCATTATTTCGACGGACGACGCGCGTACACACAACAACAGAACAGCGAGAGAGCGGCGAGCACGGCAGAGAATAGCCGCCGCGCCGCCAGGCCCAGCCAGTGTCGCGGGCGGGCGCGGACGGCCGAGAGAGCGGCCGCCACTCTGCGCGCCGCCGCGCCGCGCCTCCCGCGCTTGCTACCGCCCAACGTCCGACAGCCTGTGCGGACCAGCCCCAAACCTGCGCCGCAACCACCCGCGCCATTCAAACCACCGAGGATGGGGCTACACACGGCCACACCACAGTCGCCAACCAGTCGCCACGGCAGCGCCGCAAACCACGGCCAAACTGCAGCTACCGCGCGCCACAGCCTGGCTCGGCCCGCCGAGAATCGCCGCCCCCGCCCAAATGCCGCCCCCACAGCCCCAGCCGACGACCCGCCACAATGGCCAAACCTTCGGCAAAACTGGCGCACCGTCGCCGCGCCAGCCCGGCCAGCGCGGCCGCCGCCACAGCCACACAAGCGGAGGCGTGCGGCGATGACGGCCGTGCAAACGCACCTCCGCCGCCCCATCGCCCTCCCACCGTTTCCCGATCGGCCCGCGGCCGTCGGGCCACCTCGCCCGCCAACATTCGCGCCCGTTTCTCACAACATTGCCCGCCGCAAAACAAAAACGAGCGCCGCCTGCGCAACATGGGCACCGGCCAACCGAGGCGCCGCCGCCCCTCGCCGCTTTCAGCGAGGGTGGCTAACCGCCATCCGCAACTACAGACGCACCGAATCTGCCTTCATCAAAAGCACACACCGACAGCCGACCTCTAACATTTAGACTCCGCAAGCCACCCAACGGTGTGTGGCGGAGGGCACTTCACGTGCCAATGTCATTTACCTCCCTTTGCTGTTCCAGTCGCGTATGGTTCGCGGGACGAACCGACAGTCTGCAAAAAAAAAAAAAAAACGCCTCCGTGCGCGCTCGAATCTCTCTAACCACATCCATTCGTGATCTCCTCGGGAGGTATACGCAATATATTCGATACCCCATCCAGAAACGCAATATCTCGAAACCTGGCGAGCAAGCTACACCGCGATGCAGAGCGCCTCTATTGCAGAGTCTGCCGCGTGGGTTTGTTAAACATCTCCGTAACGCTATCACGGTTACCAAATGACCCTGCGACGAAACGTTGGATCGTCTCCGTCGCCTCCGTCAACGCGACCTGGTACGGATCCCACACTGATGGGCAACACGCACGTATAGGTCGAACGAACGGGTGTTTTGTAAGCCACCTCCTCCTTTGTTGATGGACGACATTTGCTACGCATTCTCCCAATAAATCGCAACCTGGTACCCGCCTTACCAACAATTACTTTTGTTTGTTTTTTTTTTTTGTTTTTTTTTTTTAATATGATGATCATCCCACTCCCAATCACTCCGCACGCATACTCCCAGATATTTTACAGACGTAACTGCTACCAGTGTTTGTCCCGCTATCATATACTCAATCATACAATAAAGGGTCCTTCTTTCTATATTATTCGCAATACATGTTAAGGGACAGTTGCCACTCCCTGCACCACGTGCCTATCCGCTGCAGATCGTCCTGCATTTTTCGCTGCAACTTCTCTGTATACTACAGCATCATCCGCGAAAAGACGCATGCAACGTCCGACACTATCTACTAGGTCATTTATATACATTGTGTGTGAAGAGCAATGGGTCCCATAACACTCCCCTGTGGCACGCCAGAGGTTACTTTAACGTCTGTAGACGTCTCTCCATTGATAACACAACATGCTGTGTTCTGTTTGCTACAATCTCTTCAGTCCAGCCACACACTTGGTCCGACATTCTGCAGACACTTACTTTGTTTATCAGGCGACAGTGCGGAACTGTATCGAACGCCCTCCTTCCGGATGTCAACCAAAATGGCATCTACCTGGGAGCCTGTATCTAATATTTTCTGGGTCCCATGAACAAATAAAGCGCGTTGGGTCTCACACGATCGCTGTTTCCGGAATCCATGTTGATTCCTACATAGTAGACACTGGGTTTCCAAAAAACGACATGCTACTACTCGAGCATAAAACATGTTCTCAAATTCTACAACCGATCGACGTCACAGATATAGGGCCTATAGTTTTGCGCATCTGCTCGACGACCCTTCTTCAAGCCCGGGACTACCTGTGCTCTTTTCCAATCATTTGGAACCCTCCGTTCCTCTAGAGACTTGCGGTACACGGCTGTTAGGAGGTTCTGTCGCGTACTCTGTGTAGAATCGAATTGGTATCCCGTCGGGTCCAGTGGACGTTCCTCTGTTGAGTGATTCCAGTTGCTTTTCTATTCCTCCTTGGACACTTATTTCGATGTCAGCCATTTTTTCGTTTGTGCGAGAAGGAACTGCAGTGCGGTCGTCCTCCGTGACACAGCTTTTGGAAACAGGTGTTTAGTATTTCACAGCTTTACCGTGTCATCCTCTGTTTCGAGCCGCTTACTACTGATTCAACGTACGACCACAACGTCCTAGGATTTGATTTGATTTCCTGTCACGTCGGTACATGGAATTGTACTTTCGCATTCACCGGACGCTTCACGCATAGCCCTCCTTACGCTAACTTTGGACATCGTTTAGCGTCTGTTTGTCTGAGAGGTTTTGGCTGCGTTTCAACTTTGAGTGAAGCTCTCTTTGCTTTCGCTATAGTTTCCTAAACTTTGGTTGTTGTACCGCGGTGGGTTTTTCCCATCCCTCGCAGTTTTACTCGGCACGTACCTGTCTAAGACGCATTTTACGATTGCCTTGCACTTTCTCCATAAACACTCAACATTGTCAGTGTCGGAGCAGACATTTGCGTTTGCATCTGCCTGGTAGTCTCAAATCTGCCTTCTATTACTCTTGCTAAACAGATAAACCTTCCTCCCTTTTTTTTTTTTTTTTTGTTTTTTTTTTTGTTTTTTTGTTTGTATATTCCTACTAACGTCCATATTCAGCGATGCTGCAACGGCCTCTTGTTCACTGGGTCCCTGTTCTGCACATACAGAGTCGACAAGTTCGGGGTCTGTTTGTCATCGGTAGGTCCACGATGTTATCTCCACGAGTCGGTTCTCTCTCTGTTTAATTGCTCGCGGCATTTTTCGTTCGGATGGTGCACTCAGTATACTGTCACTCGATGCTCTGTCCCTACCACCCGTCCTGAACATCTGGCACATTGAAATCTCCACCTAAGACTGTAACACGCTGCGGAAAGGAAAATGTATGTCCACATTTTCTCTCACTTGTTCGGCCACTAATGCTGCTGAGTCGCGAGGTCGGTAAAAGGAGCCAATTATCAACCTAGCTCGGCTGTTGAGTGTACCCTCCACCCACAATAGTTCACAGGAACCGTCCACCACTTCTACTTCACTACACAGGATAAACTACTACTAACAGCGACGAACCACTCCACCACCGGTTGCATGCACGCTATCCTTTCTAAAGCACCGTCTGTACCTATAACGATTGCAGCTTCGGCGCTTTCTATCAGCGCTTGACGTTCCGGTACTTTACCAACGCAGAGCTTCGACAGTTGACAATTACAATACCGATTGCCGCTTGGTCCCCGCATGTCCTGACCTTGCCCCGCGCCCGTTGCCCTTTCCGTACTTGCCCAAGGGCCATCCAACCTAAACAGAACCGCCCAGCCCACGCCACACAACCCCTGCTACCCGTGTAGCCGCTTGTTGCGTATAGTGGACTCCACCTAAGACTATATAACATAACATGCCCTAAGGCATTCGCGGTGTACACCACCCTAAGGTGAGGTTAGGTTAGGTGGACGTGGGTTAGGTTAAGGGTTACAGTTAGGTTAAGCGTCAAAGTTAGGTTAAGCGTTCGGACGTGAGGCGTCAGGTGGCCGCACCTACCTTTACGGCCGGACATCTTAGGTTAGAGGTTAGGTTAGGTTAAGGCGCCGAGAGGTCCGCGGTCAGGTTACGTTCACCTTCGGGCGCCACACGTAGGTTTCAAAGGTGTGTCGGTCGGTCGTCGGCAAGCCGCAAAAACTACAGACGACGTCGACCAAACCGCCCAAGACCGAGCAGGAGGCAGATATAAAACACACACACACACACACACACACACACACACACACACACAAAAACAAAATTTAAACACCACCCACCGGCCAAAGGGCACCAAAAACCACAAACCCGAGCACCACGTCGACCAGAGGCAACCCGCCGCTCACGCGACATGGCTGGCAACTAAGGGGCAAACGGCAACGGCGCTTTCCGCACCGGGCCGGATGCACGTACGACAACACCGCTACCCGTACGCAGGCCTCCCATTGCACACAGCCGCTCTGTGTTTGAACATCATCAATGGCGCGCCCGCGGCTCGTCGCGGGCGCAGCCATAACGCCGCCACTTTTGCACCAACACATTCACGCACCGCAAAACAGCTCGCCGACACAGCACAGCCGACAAAACAAAAACAACCCGCGAGACGGGGGCGACAAACGACAACGATAACAACAACAACAGCAGCAAACAACTCGCACCAAGCGTCCAACAGGTAACAAACGGACAAGCACAGCCTCTGCTAACGGCCACGACGCCAGCGGCACACTGCTCCTTTCCCGCCACACTCGATTTCACAACGCACGCACGCGACCCCGTCAACGACACCGACACGACACACGACGGGCTCCCTTCCCGCAACCTACACCTTTCCGCCACTACGCACAGCTCCACCCGACGCGCCCGTCGCAACGACACTACTGCACGCACTATCCACCCGCCTCCTCCTCTCCCCCCCCCCCCCTTCCCGTACACAACAACACAGCCAAAAACAACACTCACGACCCAAACATACTAACGACATGGCACGTGCATCGGCGCACACCCCAACCAGTCACCGTCGACAACCACACGCAAGGCACGAAACCGGCGTCCTTCCACGTTGCCATCAAAGCTGCACAAACAACCACAGGAGGAACCACCAACAACGGCCCGCCCGCCCGCCCGCCCGCCCCAATATTCTCCCACCCTCACCTCACGCCGCAACCACCAAACGCACATTCCCGCTCGCTACCACACACCTCTCGGCAGCCGCTTCGCAAACACATGACGTGACGTGACATCATCACATCACGGGCTACGCACGCACACCGACCCACTTTCCTGCCCTTCGCCCTCTTCTTTCCGACGCCTGCCTTCGGCCGAGCACACGTACGTGGCACAACGCCCAACACAGTCACACACAGTCGACAGGCGCACGCCCAGGCACGCAACGACGCAGCGCAGCAAAGGCGCCCGCAACACATACCTCCTCTCTCTTCTCGCCGCCGCCGCCGACCGCCCGCCAGCCAGCCAGCCAGCCAGCCAGCCAGCCACTCGCAATGTGCACTGCCAACCAGCCACACGTCCACCGCGCCGCCTCCGACCACCCGCCAGGGGGCGCTCACGTCCGCGACAACAGCGCGGCCCGCCGCCGGGCGGGCCCAGCCGAACCCAGCCCAGCCGGCGCGCGCTGCTCTGCACTCGGCGCGCCACACATCCTGCTGCAGACCGGGCTCGTCTCTCTGTACGCGTCTGCCCGCATCTCGTCTTCCTGCGCATCAACACAACGAGGCCGCGTGAGCAAACCACCCCCCCCCCCCCCCCCGTCACAACGCCACATCACACACTGCCTTGTCTACCGCCGAAATGCACTCACCAGCCATCCGCTTCGTCTTCGTCTTGTTTACTCGTTGTTGTTGCAGCGGCGCACACAGCCCCGGCCGGCCGCATCCGAGGGTGGCCCGCCGCCAGCGTCTCCTCCTTGGGCACAGGTGCGGTGCCGTGCCGTGCCGTGCCGTGGCCGCCCATCCATCCAACCGCACGCATTTGCTGGCCGCCTCTGCTGCAGAAGAAGACAAAAAACGAAACGTACAAACATACACGCACCCACAGCGTGGCCACACACGGACGGGACCGACAGGCTCCAAGGCGACCAAAGGATAAAAACAAAATAAAAAAACAAAAACAAAAAGACGCAAAGCAAGCAACAAGCACAGGCTGTCGCCTCGCGCCTCTGTCCTTCCGCCCCCGCCCTTCTCTCCCACCACATGCCCACAAACACCACCGCCTCCCCCTCCCCGCACCTCCACATTCGCCCCCTCCATTTGTTCCTTTCTCGCTCTTCCCTTCTGTGTGTCTGCGTGCGTGCGCGGGCGGCGCCTCTCAACATCCGCCGGCCGTCCGTCCCGTTTTCGCCGTACCACACACGCCACCGCCTCCTCCCCGTCCACCACCGCCGCCCCTGTCCGCCCCGCACAACACCATACACCGCTGCTTGTCCTGGCCGTTGCCACCAAAGGCGCCAGCCGCAAACCGCGCCAACGCCGCAGCGCGCGTGCGTCCTTCCTTCTCCGTGCCGACGCGGCCTCTATTCCCGCACCCATTCGGCCGACGACACAGCCGTTGGGCTCCGCACTGCGCGTACCGGCGTTACGCACGCACACCCACCCCCCTCGCGAACGCACGACTCATTGTCTTTGTTGTTTCTCCTCTTTCTTAACGTCTTTGTTTGTTGTTTGTTGTTTGTTTTGTTTTTTGTTTTTTGTTTTTTTTTTTCGTTTTTCCCCACCGCCACATGTGACACAATGCCGCCCTCCACCTTTCGTTCGTGGTTGCTTGCTTGCTTGCTTTGTTTCTCTTTCTCATTGGTACACGTCCGACGCGCTCCATTTCCACCACACCACGGCCATCAGCCTCCTCAACGGGCAGGCGCAGTGTGCCATTCTCCGGCGCACAAGCACACCGCGCGGTACTGGCGCGGCTCGCTCTCCTCGCCCCCACGCCACGCCACGCCACGCCACCGGTGCGCAGCAGCACATGTGATGTCTCGCAACACGACACGCGGTGCGCACACCCCGACCACGCGGCTCTAAAGGCATGGCACCGGCGACATGCGCCGCCCCAGCCACGCATCCGTCGTCTCACGTTGTTCACTGCCAGCCGCGTCGGAGGCTACAACCGCAACCACCACAACAACGGTCCCCCTCCCGGCAACACATTTGTTGCACAAACAAACACAACCGCCGAGCGCAGCGCGAACCACCCACACGCGCCCTCCGCGTCTCCTTTCTCCTTTCGCCCCCTCCCATCTCCCGAATATGCCAGCAGCGCAGCGTTACGCGTGCCCCTCACCCGTCCACACTACCGCGAAACGAACACGCCTTCCGGGCCACCTGCAAGGGCACGCCCACCACCAAATACTGCCGTATTCACGGACGCAGTTCGCAACACGCAACGCACTCTCCACCTACCTTCTTTCTCTCGTCCCTTCTCTTTAAAAACAAAACAAACACACAAACCAACCACGGCTAACACACTTTTTCGCGACACCTTTGACTGCGTTATCTCGACCGTGACGGCAGCTATCGACCATCCATTCCCCACTACACACACACACACATCATTCGCTACACCGCACACGAAACGGCAAGGGCAAGGCACTCTCTCATAGATTCTTCCTCCGAGCCATATCGGGCGAACGTTGCATCCGGGAAGGCAATGCAATTCAGCCGTCACCACGGCCGACACTTGCAGCCGCGCCGTAAACGCATGTCAGTGCGGCTGCAATGCACGGGAACGTTCCGTTGCTCTAGACAGCGCCTCTCCGTTTTTCCCCTGTCTCGTTTTCCGGTGATTGCTTCTCCTTCTTCTTTTTCTTCGTTTCGTTTCGTTTTATTATTTTCGTTCCCCTCCTCCACCATTGTTTCCGTCCCCACAGTTTTTTTTTTTTTTTTTGCTCATTCCACACGTTCTGCCCAGACAAGACATGACATCCGACCGATCACAGTCAGCCTTTCGTCACCGTTCGCAGCGCCGACGGTGCCACAGTGAGACGGGTGTTCAGACCGACACGTTGCCATGATGCCCATAGACAGCTACTCAGGGCCGCCGGATCGGATCACATCACCGACAAACCGGCCATTTCACCGGGGGACACAGACAACCGCGTGTACGCCCATAACAACAAACAACGGCCGTCGTCGTCTACCGTCACTGAACCGAACACACGTGCACCTTGAATGACGACACCGGCGTGCGTGCGCACAACAATCAATCATTCAAATCAACTGCAGAAACGGCTATCAAAATCAAGGGCCAAATAAATGGGTACACCACCGTGCGTGTCGCCTACCCCACCCGCCCGTACAATTCTTGCGTCTTCTTAATGACTAGTAAAGACACGTCCATTTTTTTTTTTTTTTTTAAAACGTCACCAACACACCTCCACGCCGTACAGCAAAGGGAATAGTAGACGGCAACACAACATTTCACCCTCGCCATCATGTATGTATGATGTGACAACAAACAAACCCGCAGACGGCCCTAACGGTGACATCCAACAATCGCGAGGGGTTTCAATTGCAGTCACGTGACTAACCGGGCAGACAGAGACAAAGAAAGGAAAGGAATCAGCGACACAGACAACACCTCCTGTCTGTGTGTCGACAAACAACCAACCAACCAACCAACCACGCCACGACTC
Organism: Schistocerca nitens; assembly: GCF_023898315.1. NCBI lineage: Eukaryota > Metazoa > Arthropoda > Insecta > Orthoptera > Acrididae > Schistocerca > Schistocerca nitens. Next base: position 127,855 of record NW_026046004.1, read on the forward strand.
GCGAGCACGCATAACCACCACCACCACCACCACCAGCTGCTTCGCAACCAACCAAACCGGGTAGCTATGCGCCGCCTCACACAAACAACAATTCCGCTCTTCCCGCAAAGGCAATTTGGTGGCCCTGAAAAGGGCCGTTTTGCCGCTCTCGCAACGGAGGGGAGCTCCCTAGAGCCTTAACCCCCTCACTTGGAGCTCGTGTACTTGGTCACCGCCTTCGTGCCCTCGCTCACGGCGTGCTTGGCCAGCTCGCCAGGCAGCAAGAGCCGCACAGCCGTCTGGATCTCGCGGGACGTGATGGTCGAGCGCTTGTTGTAGTGCGCCAGGCGAGACGCCTCGGCCGCAATGCGCTCGAAAATGTCGTTCACGAAGCTGTTCATGATGCTCATCGCCTTCGACGAGATGCCCGTGTCGGGGTGCACCTGCTTCAGCACCTTGTAGATGTAGATGGCATAGCTCTCCTTCCTCTTGCGCTTCTTCTTCTTGTCGCCCTTCGAAATGTTCTTCTGCGCCTTGCCAGCCTTCTTGGCGGCCTTCCCGCTAGTCTTGGGCGGCATCTCGAACGTACAACAGCAAGCAGCAAGCGCTCCGCTCTAGTCAGCGTCTCCCCACACAGTGGCACCCGCCGCTACCTTTTTTTCTTTTTTTTTTTTTTTTTTTTTTTTTTTTTTTTTTTTTTTTTTTTGTCACTTTGTTGAAGAAAGGCCCATCGGCTTTGCCGATTCGCCGTGTATTTTTGTGTATGTTTGGGTGGTTGTGCTGTGGTGGCACTATTTATTCGACTTTGGGGGACAGGAATGTTATTATTTTTCCGGACTGTGTCCGCCAATCCGCCTCCTTGGGTGGTGGTCTGCTCTTCCTCTTCAGGAGTTGTGTGGTTCTCGTTGTCTTCTTGTTTCTTCTTAGGTGCTTGCCGTTGGGTTGTCGTACTTTGGTTGTGGATGTGAGTCCTAGTTTCTTAGTTCTTTATAATGCTAATTCTACCTATCCTTATACGCTATAATTTTCCACACATTTAATTTCTAATCCTACATAACCTTATGAGCTATGGGTTTTCTAGTTAAGCATTTATATTGTGAGGTGGTTGTTATTTTAATCTAACTATTCATTATATGCTAATTCTAATCTACTAGGGGTGGCTGATGATTTTGACCTATTTGCAGCATTTGTACTGTTCTATTGTACTAGTCGTCGGTTTGGTCTGCTGGTTCGTCAATTATGCTACGTGGCACGCGTTGCTTGTGCCAATGTTTGGGTTTGCTGGTGCCTACGTTAGTCAGATGCCTACAGTTGTCTCTTATAATATCTAGTTTGTTGTGAACCCGTGTTGCTAATTTCTTGACTGTTTCGTCTAACATGTCCATCTCCATGATTTCGTGGAGGTGTCTGGTCCGTGCCCATAGTGGGGCCCCTAGGATCCAGCGCAGCACTTTGTTTTGGACGATTTGTAGTTGGTATCTGGTGGTTCTGCTTGCAGTGCCCCACGAGGTGCAGCCATACGTCATCGTCGGGAGGATTGCGGTTTTGTATAATGTTCGTTTGGTTTCTTGCTTTAAGTTTTTGCTTTTGAAAATGGGGAAGAGGGCCTTTGCTAGGTTTTGGGCTTTTTGTTTCTTTTCCTTAATGTGCCGGTGGTAGAGCAGTTTTTTGTCCAGAATGACTCCTAAATACTTTACTTCGTCCCTCCACGGAAGTTCTTGCGCATTTAGTCGCAGGTTTTCTTCAAGGATTGGTCTTTTTCTCGTAAAGTAAACTGCGGCTGATTTCCCTGCGTTCAGTTGCATTTTATTTTGGCGACACCATGTTTCCACTAGGAACACTTGCCGCTGCAGCCTTTTGATATTGGTGAGGTGACGTTTGCCGCTTGTGAAAAAGGCTGTGTCGTCAGCGAACTGGGCGATATTTACTCCTGGCTCTAGTGGGATGTCGTTTGCGTAGATGTTAAACAGGGTCGGCGAGAGAACTGATCCTTGAGGAATTCCTGCAGTCAGCGGTCGTATGGATGAGTGTTTTCCGTCAATTTCGACTACGAAGTGTCTGTCGGTCAGGAAGCTGTCTATAATTTTGACGTAGGTGGCCGGGATGGTTGTTTGTCTGAGGATTTTCCATATGAGGTTCTGATGCCATACTTTGTCGAATGCTTTTTCCCAGTCAAGGAAAATGGCGGCTGTTGAATTTTCGTAGTTCATGTTTTGGGCAATATGTTCAGTTAACCGGAGTACTTGGAGTTCAGCGGAGACTTTCCTTTGAAAGCCAAATTGTTCTGCCCGGATGGTGTTGTCTTCAGCGAGGGCTTTCTGGATGCGGTTTAGGATAACCCTTTCTAGAATTTTCCCCATGGTTTGAAGGAGGCTTATGGGTCTGTTGTTGGCTGGTAGGCTGGGGTTTTTTCCTGCTTTTGGGATTGTTATCAGTTTAGCTTTTTTCCAAGTTGTGGGGAAGTAATTCAGTTGTAAACATCGGTTTATTATTCTGGTCAGGAGGACAAGGGGTTTTCTAGGGAGGTTTTTGAGATGCATGTGCGTTATTCTGTCGAGACCTGGTGCTGTTTTTCCGCTTCGTTTTCGTATTTCTTTCCGTATTTCGCTGGGTGTGGCTAGTTCTGGTGGTATGGCTGGTACTGTATTTCTGAGTGCTTCGGTTTCTCGGCGCATTATGTTGTCTTTTTCGTGGTCTTCCCGCGTGCGAACGTCATACTGGGGTAGGGAGTTTTGGTCTTCGAAAGTGTCAGCTAGTAGTTCGGCTCTTGCCAGGGCATCGAATACGGTGCCTTGTTGGCCTGATAGGGCCCTCTTTCCTGTTGGTTGGCATTTTAGGTTCTTGACTAATCTCCATTCGTCTTGTGTTTGGAGCCTGAATGTTTCCATGAGGTCGTTCCAACTTTCGGCACGCCATTCTGTGAGACGTTTCTGCAGTTCTCTTGTTAGTTTATTCATTTCTCTGCGGTCCCTAGGGTCGCGTGTTCGTTGCCATCGCTTTCGTGCCATGTTTTTCAGGTGTCGGAGGTCTTGCAGTAGTGGGGGAAGGTTTTCTTGCTGTTTTTCGACTGTTGTTGTTGTGGTGGCGTTTTTGGCGGCTGTTTGGATGTCTTTTGTTAGCTTCTGTATTGCTTTATCTACTTTGTTGACTGTAGTGAGGTCGGTGGTTGGTCGAGAGGAGGCTGTTAATGTTGTTCTGTACTGGTCCCAGTTTATGTTAATGGTTTTCGTTTGTGGTTGAGATGGTGGTCTTATCTTGCGGATGTTGACGAGTACTGGGTGATGGTCGGATGTCAGGTTGTTGCAGACTGTCATTGTTGCATTGCCTATTGGGCCCTTGGTTAAAATAATGTCAAGGACATCTGGTTTCTGTTGGGGTAGGAGTGGTGTTCGTGTGGGGTCGTCTGGCCCTTGGACGATAAACTGGAGTGTTTCTTCCAGTGACTGCAGCTTATTTCCCTTCGGGTTCACTATCCGCGAGTTCCAGAAGGGATGTTTTGCGTTTAGGTCTCCCCCTAGAAGAATTCTGGGGTGGAGATCTAGTACTGTTCGTAAGTCTTCTTCTAGAAGCTGGCGGTTTGGGGCGAGGTATGTGGCCCCGATTAGTATCGCCCCATCGTCGGTGTTTATTTTGGCGAGAGTGGCTTCCATTTGTTGCAGTTCTGGGCAGCTCACTGGGTCATGGGTTATTGTGTTCTTAATGAATATTGCTGTGCCTCCACCTCGTTGGTTTCGTCGGTCAGTTCTGTAACAAGTCATGTTTCGGAGTCGGAAGTTGTCTGATGGCCGCAGGTGGGTTTCCGTAACTAGCATGATGTCAACGTCTTTTTCAGTTATGAACGCTTGAGTTTCGATCTTCTTGCGTTTGATGCCATTTGCGTTCCAGACGCAGATGGTTATGTCACGTTTTTGCCTCCTGTGTCCCGCCATTTTTACTCCGTGAGCATTATGGCTGCTTCCAGCAGTATTACTGCCTTTGCCGTTTTGTCTTTTGCTGTGCGGAGTTTGTTGGCCGTAGTAATGATAGTTGTCACGAGGTTTTGTTTATTGAAGAGTTGTAATGTCGACAGTATTTCCGCCAGTGCTGTTCCCAGTTCAGTGGGCCTGTGATCTGCTGGTGGTTGATGTTGTGGTGGGGCGCCCAGTTGTAGTTGGGTTGGAGTGCCTGGGGCCTCGGTTTTGTCGTGTTGTGGGTGATGCTGTGGGGGTGTGGTTACAGTTGCGTAAGTTCGGTCGGTTACCCGCATACTTCTTGTGATGGTGGTATTTGCCGCTGTCTGTCTTCTGTCGTTGTATCTTGCTGAGTCTGTCTGTAGTTCGGTTCTTGTATATTCATGACGGGTCACGTTTTGGGTTGGTCTGAATGGCTGTAGCCTCTTTTGGTAGTGTTCGCACCCTTTAAAGTTTGCTGGGTGGCTCCCTTTGCAGTTTGCGCAGGTGGGTGGTTCTGATCGTGGCTTCTGACAGTCCTTGGAGTGGTGTAGTCCGGCGCAGCGTACACATCGTGCTGGTAGCTGACAATAGTTCGCGGTGTGGTCTAGTCTTTGGCATCGGTGGCACTGTGCAGGACCGTTTTTCGCCCTGTATGCCTCCACACGTACCACCATCCCCAGCAAGCCACGTATGTCATACAGTTTGTCGGCCTCTTTGATTTGTGGCGTTGCAATTTGGTACGTTCCCTGAGGGATGAGTTGGTATGTCTCTCTGTCCCTCTTTTTGTGTTCGAAAACGGACACGATTTGGTGGCCTTTTTGTGTAAGTGCTGTTTTAACTTCGTCTTCCGGTGTGTTGGGTAGTAGTCCCTTCATAACAAAGCGCCTACAGCGTTGGTCGGCAAGCTGGTGGCCGTAATATGGTAGATTTTCCTGTCTCAGGAATTTTTCTGCCTCCCTGTAGTCATCCGCTGTGTCGAAGTGGTATTTGACGCTGTCTCCGCGGAAGATGGCTTTTAGTGGCCCCTTGACTTTTTCCTTTAGGGTTTTGTTCAGTTTTTGGAAGTCGCATGGTTGATGGACCACGATAGGTGGTACTTTGTTGTTGGCTATGCTGCGCTCCGCTTGCATTTTGTGTTGTGATGCCTGTTGCTTTTGTTCGGTGTTCTTGAGTTCAGATGTGGATGGTTTGCCCGGTGTGTCGGTGTTCTCTGGCTCTTTTGGCTCGTTCTGAGTCAGCAGAGCCGCCGGTAATTCTTCGATAAGGTCGAGGACTTGATATATGTTTTCACTCTCGAAAGAGAGTTCAGTTGGAGTAGTCTGGTTTACTTGTGGCCGCCTTTTTGGGGAGCGTCTGCCCCTTGGTAGTCTGAATTCTAAGCTGGGGTCAATGTCTGTGGGCGTGGAGGCCCGTTGTGAGTGTTCGTTTTCTTGGCTTGGCTCCTGGCTTGGGCCAGGCTGTGGTGTGCATTGTAGAGTTGCTTCGTTATCATTTTTCCTCCGGACGTCTATGTTGGGTGGACATGACGGTGATCTTACTTTTGCTCCTGTCGGAGTGTGGCTTGTCCTATTCATTTTGGGATTGGGCTGGATCTTCATTCAGCCCTTTCCGATGAAGTTTGGGGGGTGGGGGGGCATGGAGATGGACCCTGCACGCGAGTCTGCCTGGACCCTAACTTTTGATCTAGCCTGGCAGAACGCGGGCTGGTCCCGCCGCAGCAGGGGCCCTGGCTCTGCAGCGTTCCCTACCACTAACGGTCCCTAAATTCCGGCTCTCCGGAATTAGTCTAACCTATATCCTGCCTCGGTACGACAACCCAACGACAAATGCTTTTTTGGAGTTGCCGGTACAGCAGTACCAGCACAGGCGACGGTAGCCGCAGCGGCAGCCGCAGGGGATGCGGCGGCGATTTGCGGCAGCGGCAGCCACACGGGCTACGGCGACGAGAGCGGCGTCTGTCTCCGCGAAGGTGGACGCACGCCGCCCCAACACGACAATTCTGCGCGCGTCTTAACAAAGACACTGCCTCGGACGTCTCCAACGCCAGCGAGCGAAGCGAGCGCTACGACCGCCAGCGCGAGACTGCCGCCGCTACCGCAACACCCCACCTTTACCAGCTCGCCCTGTTGCGGCCGCCGACCAATGGGGCGCGCGCGCAACCGGCCGCCGCACCCGAGCCCATAAAGGGACCCCCACCCTAGTCCCGGTGTGACACTGGACAAGCGCCTAACTTGGAAGTGCCACATCGAGGAACTCCGCAAGAAAGCCCTTGGCAGGATGCAAGTCCTCTACCCTGTATTAAATGAACGCAGTTCACTAGACCCCAGCACTGGAGTAGCGGTCTATAGAAGCCTTATTAGGCCGATACTGGAATACGCATGCCCCGTATGGGGATATGCAGCCAGATCGACAATAGGCCGCCTACAAAAAATACAAAACAGAGCCCTCCGGAGGGCCCTTCACGTACCTCCACGATTCCCCACAGCAGATCTACATGCTGCTGCGGATATCGAATCGCTACAAACACGGTTCCGACGCCTGGCAGAACAGTTTTATGCCACAGCCGGTACCGCACAAAACCAGCTCATCAATACACTAGGTCAATATGACCAAAGAAATGACAAATACAAGAGACCAAGATCAATACTCTCCTGAGTAAAGAAACAGAATCACACAACTCTCACCAAAACAGAAAAACAAAAGAACAGCATATACCAACACACCAAGTCAAAGCGAAGGAAATGTCCCCAAGGGACAACAACCTTCTACGTAACACTTCCAGCAGGAGGAAGAAATTAGAGAGAAGTGAGAGAGTCCCGCCGCCACGCACTCCGCTGCTCGACTCGCTGCGGCTCGCACCGTTACGTTACGTGTTTCAACTAGCCAAACGCCATGTCCGGACGCGGAAAGGGAGGCAAAGTCAAGGGCAAGTCAAAGTCCCGCTCAAGCAGGGCTGGGCTCCAGTTCCCGGTCGGCAGAATCCACCGCCTCCTGCGCAAGGGAAACTACGCCGAGCGCGTCGGCGCCGGGGCGCCCGTCTACCTCGCCGCCGTCATGGAGTACCTCGCGGCTGAGGTGCTCGAGCTGGCCGGAAACGCGGCCCGCGACAACAAGAAGACGCGCATCATCCCGCGCCACCTGCAGCTCGCCATCCGCAACGACGAGGAGCTCAACAAGCTCTTGTCGGGCGTCACCATCGCACAGGGTGGTGTCCTGCCCAACATCCAGGCCGTCCTGCTGCCAAAGAAGACCGAGAAGAAGGCCTAAACAGAGAGCGCGGCGCTGCGCTTGCGTGCTCCCTGCACGCAAACGCGCCTGCCTTTGCCTTGCCGGCTCGGCTCACAACAATCGGCCCTTTTCAGGGCCACCACACAAACCTACGTCCAAAGCAAAGTTTCCGTCGTCCGTGCTCGCCGCACTTTACACAACACGTCCACATACATACATTGCACAGCCAGCGCCGGCGCACGTCCGCCATCTTGTCCACAGCCCGTGTGGCCGAACGCGCACACATTTTGTCGTTTCTCTCTTTTTGTCTTTTTTGTTTCTGCACCCCTCCGCGCACGCACAGAGTCGCGTTCCAAACGACAACGACATCAATACACCGATAATGTGATGATCATTGTTAGCATTATAATGTTTCAATTAAAGGGGCGCGCGTGGCACAGACAAAAAAAAAAAAAAAAAAAAAAAAAAAAAAAAAAAAAAACCAAACAGCTGATCCGATCGATCGATCGATCGATCCGGCCCGCCCGCCTATGCCCACGCCACAAACAAACAACAAACCACGCACACACTGGACTCAGCCGCGCCCATCGCGTCAAACTCAAAAACTAACGCACGCGCAGCAGCAACAACAACAACAACACGCACAGGCAACACAGACTCTTTCGCACTTTTCAATCTCCGAACAGTGTGGTGGCCCTGAAAAGGGCCGTTTTCGTCTCTCCCACCAAGCACGGGCACGGCACGGCCGCGGGAAGGCCACAACGCAGCACAGCACACCGGCTGGCTGGCTGCCTGCCTGCCTAACCGCCGAAACCGTACAGGGTGCGCCCCTGCCTCTTCAGGGCGTACACCACGTCCATGGCCGTCACAGTCTTGCGCTTGGCGTGCTCAGTGTACGTCACCGCGTCGCGGATCACGTTCTCCAGGAACACCTTCAGCACTCCGCGGGTCTCCTCGTAGATCAGACCAGAGATGCGCTTCACGCCGCCCCTGCGAGCCAGGCGGCGGATGGCGGGCTTCGTGATGCCCTGGATGTTGTCGCGCAACACCTTGCGGTGCCGCTTGGCGCCACCCTTGCCCAGCCCCTTTCCTCCCTTGCCGCGGCCTGTCATTCTTCTTCCTTCCTCCTCCTCAAAGCAAGCAAGCGAAAAAACACAAGCGCCAGCTCCTCACCCGGCGCTAGCGAGTCGGCTACGGTGCGAGCTCTCTGCCGCCGCCCCCCTATATAGACTCTGGCCCGCCCTCCCCCCACCACGCGCACCGAGGGCATATAAGCGCGGCGCGGGGCCGCGCGGGCCCGTTGTCAAGGCAGCACCGGACGCTTCGTGTACCGCACGCACCTCCACGCCGCTAACCGCTATGGCCCGCACAAAGCAAACGGCCCGCAAGTCCACCGGCGGAAAGGCGCCGCGCAAACAGCTCGCCACCAAGGCGGCGAGGAAGAGCGCGCCCGCCACCGGCGGCGTCAAGAAGCCCCACCGCTACAGGCCGGGCACCGTCGCCCTGCGGGAAATCAGGCGCTACCAGAAGAGCACAGAGCTGCTCATCCGCAAGCTGCCGTTCCAGCGCCTAGTGCGCGAGATCGCCCAGGACTTCAAGACCGACCTGCGCTTCCAGAGCTCCGCAGTCATGGCCCTGCAGGAGGCCAGCGAGGCCTACCTCGTCGGCCTCTTCGAAGACACCAACCTGTGCGCAATCCACGCCAAGCGCGTCACCATCATGCCCAAGGACATCCAGCTCGCGCGCCGCATCCGCGGCGAGCGCGCCTAGAAACCGCGCCGCGCACGCGCACGCGCGCCCGCCCAACAAAAACGGCCCTTTTCAGGGCCACTAACATCTCTCCGTCGCGAGCAAAACTTTTGTCGGTCTTGCCGCCCCGCAAAACAACAACAACCAATTCCCCTCCCGTCCACAGCCGCTCTCGCCAACAATCGACGTCACTCCCATCCCTCACAATACACACACACACACACACACACACACACAACAGCCGGACGACGTCACCACACACCACGGGTGGCTGGCCGCCGCCGTCTCCGAGGCGCGCGCACGCTACGCTACACTACAACGTCAACGCCACCGCGCCTTCCCAATTCCCGCCGGCCACTTCCACGTCTCACGTCCCCCCGCCGCTTTGAGACAGAGAGAGACACAACACACACACAAAAGACACGACATCCGCAAAGCAAGCAAACACACAAACAAACAAGAGTCTCCAGAAACATACATGAGCAACCAAACGTCGGCCGCCGCAAAAAAAAAAAAAACAACTACAACAACAACAAAAACAAATAAAATAAAATAAAAAGACCAACAAACGGCCACAACCGCTCCGCTACCGCGCGCCGCCGCCTACCGCCACCGGCACCACAATCCAACCACCACGGCACGCAAACAGTACCCACAAGGGTCACACACAACCAACCAACCAACCACACCGGCGCATGCACGACAATCAACGCCTTCCCGACGTCCTTTGATGGCCCTGAGAAGGGCCGTTTTGGGCCGCGCGACAGCCGCAGCCGTGCCATCGCGCGCCACTAAGACGACGCGGGGGAGGGCGGTGGGGGACGACGGCGTCAAGCGCCAACCCCTCTCCCTTGCCTTTCTTTAACGTTACTACTTTACTTCTTCTTCTTGGGCGACGCCTTCGCCTTAGACGGCGTCGTCGCCTTCTTCGGGCGCGGCGCCTTCGGCTTCTTCGTCGGAACCTTGGCGGCCTTCTTCGCCTTCGACGGCGACTTGGCCTTGGCCGGCTTGGCCGCAGCCGCCTTCTTCGCACCCGCGGGAGCCGCCGACGCCGCAGACGCCTTCTTGGCGGCGCCCGCCTTCCGACCGGTCGCCGCCTTCACGCCACCAGCCTTCTTTGCGCCGGCCGCGCGGCCGCCCTTCTTCTCCTTGCTGGCCGGAGCGGCGCGCTTCTTCTTCGCACCGCCGGCACGGGCCTTGCCGCCCTCGGCCGCCCCGCCGCCGGCGCCGGCAAGCTTGAAAGAGCCGGACGCGCCCTTCCCCTTCGTCTGCACCAGCTCGCCAGCCACGACGGCCGACTTGAGGTACTTCTTGATAAAGGGCGCCAGCTTCTCCGCGTCCAGCTTGTAGTGCGCGGCAATGTACTTCTTGATCGCCTGCAGCGACGAGCCGCCGCGCTCCTTCAGACTCTTGATGGCGGCCGTCACCATCTCAGAGGTGCGCGGGTGCGCAGGCTTGGCGCGCGGCTTCTTCGCAGACGCCGCAGACTTGGCCTTCTTCGTCGTGCCGGTGGCGGCGGGTGCCGCAGCAGTCTCGTTCGTAGCCGCCTGATCTGCCATTATTTCGACGGACGACGCGCGTACACACAACAACAGAACAGCGAGAGAGCGGCGAGCACGGCAGAGAATAGCCGCCGCGCCGTCTACCGTGTGACTCGCGTGCAATCCCTGCACGATTCAAAGCAGGTTAAGCAGGTCCACTGCTGTTCCTGCGTGGAGTATTCTTCGGATCGATGTGTTCCTCTCTTTATGGTAGGTCTTCTCGTTTCACAGTGGTGGTCGTCCTCATTGGGTGCTTGGAATCATTCCAGCAACCGGTCCGGCCATCTGGTCGCTGGGCGCCAGTGGACTTGGTTTCCCAGTCCACTGACCAGCGGGTTCCTCGACGTCCTCGCCGACTCGTAGAAGTTCCGTGCGAGCGCGCGGAAGCGGCGCTTCAGCATCGGAACTCCCGCGATGTCGTGCAGCATACGGGTGTCGTAGTCCCTTGGCAGGTGGAGCGCCAGCCGAAGGGCTTTGTTCTGCACCCGTTGCAGCGTCTGTATGTGAGTGTCGGCGGCATTTCCCCACACCACGGCCGCGTACTCTAGCACTGGCCTGATTAGTGCTAGGTAGAGCGTGAGGCCGCAGTGGGGGGGCAGTGTCGTCGTGGGGTTGAGGAGGGGGTACAGCGAGCGCATCCGTCCAAGCGCCCGGCCCCTCAGCTCCCTGATGTGTGGACCCCAGGTCAGGCGTCGGTCCATGGTGACGCCGAGGTACTTCCCAGTACGCGACCACGGGATGGGGCCTCCCATGATCCGCACTTGCGGCAGCGCATCGGGTATCCGGCGGCGAGTAAACACCACCGCCTGGCTCTTCCCGGCGTTGAACTTGAGCCGCCATTTGGTGGCCCAGGCTCCAATCTCGGTGCAGGCGAGCTGCAGGCGGCGGCGCATCAGCTGCGCGCTCATGCTGCGCGTGTACAGCGCGGTGTCATCGGCGTAGAGCGCCAGATGGACCCTCAGCGTCGTCTTCGGGACGTCAGCGGTGAAGAGAGAGTACAGCAGGGGGCCAAGGACGGACCCCTGCGGCACTCCAGCACGTATGTGGCGCGCCGTGGACACGCCACCGTCTGCACGCACATGGAAAGTGCGCCCTCGCAGGTAGGACTGGAGGAGGCGGACGTACGACACGGGTACCCCCTGTACCAGCAGCTTATACAGGAGGCCGTCGTGCCACACGCTGTCAAAGGCCTTGGAGACGTCGAGGAGCACCGCCCCAAGGTACTCGCGACGCTCCAGGGCCCCCATCGCCTGCTCCACCAGTCGCAGCAGTTGGTGCTGTGTTGAGTGCCCACTTCGAAAGCCAAACTGCTCGTCAGGAAGCAGGCCTTCTTCTCTGACGTGGCGCTGTAGCCGTTTGGCGAGGATCCTCTCGAAGGTCTTCGAGAGGGAGGGCAGCAGGCTTATTGGTCGGTAGTTCTGCGCCAGCCTGGGGTCCTTGCCAGCCTTCGGAATGGCGACCACCTCAGCGTGTTTCCACGCATCGGGGTAGGCGCCTGTGCGGAGGATGGCGTTAAAGATCGATGTGACAATACGCACTGCTTCCGGCGGCAGCTTCTTCAGCAGTGCGTTGTCGATCTTGTCGCAACCCCCCGCCTTCCTGGGCTGTAGGAAGTCTAGGTGGTGTTGCACTTCCTCTGCGGTGGTTGGCTCGATGACGTCGTCCGCCTCCTGATGGGTCAGGTATAGCGGAAGACGCTCTTGCACCTCCCGGATGGTCTCTTCGTCGACAACATCGTCCACGGTGGAGAAGTTCTCGGCGAAGGTGTCTGCGAGTACGCTGGCCTTCATGTCCGGCTCTGCGGCGACGTCACGGCCAACTTGAAGCGGCGGGATGCGCTGCCCCTTGCGCAGGAAGCTCCTGGTCATGGCCCAGGCACTTCCGTCATCGATCCTGAGCGTGGCTATTTTGCCAGCCCAGTCCCGATTACGGTGGTGGCCGACGGCCGCCGAAATCTCCCGGCGCAAGCGGTTTAGCAGCCGCTTGGTGGCGGGGTTTCTCGTGATCTGCCACTCACGAAAAACCCGGTTCTTCTGTCGGATCAGCTCCAAGATGTCCGGCGGAAGCTGTTTGGAGTTGTCCTTCGGCTTCCGCGGTCCTCGCGGCGCTGCTGCATCTGCCGCCGCAAGTGTGTAGTGGGTGAATGCTGCTAGTGCTGCATCCACCCCCTCCTCATCAGGATCCGGTGTGGCTGCGACCGTCTCCGCCAGGATAGCCGCCGCGCCGCCAGGCCCAGCCAGTGTCGCGGGCGGGCGCGGACGGCCGAGAGAGCGGCCGCCACTCTGCGCGCCGCCGCGCCGCGCCTCCCGCGCTTGCTACCGCCCAACGTCCGACAGCCTGTGCGGACCAGCCCCAAACCTGCGCCGCAACCACCCGCGCCATTCAAACCACCGAGGATGGGGCTACACACGGCCACACCACAGTCGCCAACCAGTCGCCACGGCAGCGCCGCAAACCACGGCCAAACTGCAGCTACCGCGCGCCACAGCCTGGCTCGGCCCGCCGAGAATCGCCGCCCCCGCCCAAATGCCGCCCCCACAGCCCCAGCCGACGACCCGCCACAATGGCCAAACCTTCGGCAAAACTGGCGCACCGTCGCCGCGCCAGCCCGGCCAGCGCGGCCGCCGCCACAGCCACACAAGCGGAGGCGTGCGGCGATGACGGCCGTGCAAACGCACCTCCGCCGCCCCATCGCCCTCCCACCGTTTCCCGATCGGCCCGCGGCCGTCGGGCCACCTCGCCCGCCAACATTCGCGCCCGTTTCTCACAACATTGCCCGCCGCAAAACAAAAACGAGCGCCGCCTGCGCAACATGGGCACCGGCCAACCGAGGCGCCGCCGCCCCTCGCCGCTTTCAGCGAGGGTGGCTAACCGCCATCCGCAACTACAGACGCACCGAATCTGCCTTCATCAAAAGCACACACCGACAGCCGACCTCTAACATTTAGACTCCGCAAGCCACCCAACGGTGTGTGGCGGAGGGCACTTCACGTGCCAATGTCATTTACCTCCCTTTGCTGTTCCAGTCGCGTATGGTTCGCGGGACGAACCGACAGTCTGCAAAAAAAAAAAAAAAACGCCTCCGTGCGCGCTCGAATCTCTCTAACCACATCCATTCGTGATCTCCTCGGGAGGTATACGCAATATATTCGATACCCCATCCAGAAACGCAATATCTCGAAACCTGGCGAGCAAGCTACACCGCGATGCAGAGCGCCTCTATTGCAGAGTCTGCCGCGTGGGTTTGTTAAACATCTCCGTAACGCTATCACGGTTACCAAATGACCCTGCGACGAAACGTTGGATCGTCTCCGTCGCCTCCGTCAACGCGACCTGGTACGGATCCCACACTGATGGGCAACACGCACGTATAGGTCGAACGAACGGGTGTTTTGTAAGCCACCTCCTCCTTTGTTGATGGACGACATTTGCTACGCATTCTCCCAATAAATCGCAACCTGGTACCCGCCTTACCAACAATTACTTTTGTTTGTTTTTTTTTTTTGTTTTTTTTTTTTAATATGATGATCATCCCACTCCCAATCACTCCGCACGCATACTCCCAGATATTTTACAGACGTAACTGCTACCAGTGTTTGTCCCGCTATCATATACTCAATCATACAATAAAGGGTCCTTCTTTCTATATTATTCGCAATACATGTTAAGGGACAGTTGCCACTCCCTGCACCACGTGCCTATCCGCTGCAGATCGTCCTGCATTTTTCGCTGCAACTTCTCTGTATACTACAGCATCATCCGCGAAAAGACGCATGCAACGTCCGACACTATCTACTAGGTCATTTATATACATTGTGTGTGAAGAGCAATGGGTCCCATAACACTCCCCTGTGGCACGCCAGAGGTTACTTTAACGTCTGTAGACGTCTCTCCATTGATAACACAACATGCTGTGTTCTGTTTGCTACAATCTCTTCAGTCCAGCCACACACTTGGTCCGACATTCTGCAGACACTTACTTTGTTTATCAGGCGACAGTGCGGAACTGTATCGAACGCCCTCCTTCCGGATGTCAACCAAAATGGCATCTACCTGGGAGCCTGTATCTAATATTTTCTGGGTCCCATGAACAAATAAAGCGCGTTGGGTCTCACACGATCGCTGTTTCCGGAATCCATGTTGATTCCTACATAGTAGACACTGGGTTTCCAAAAAACGACATGCTACTACTCGAGCATAAAACATGTTCTCAAATTCTACAACCGATCGACGTCACAGATATAGGGCCTATAGTTTTGCGCATCTGCTCGACGACCCTTCTTCAAGCCCGGGACTACCTGTGCTCTTTTCCAATCATTTGGAACCCTCCGTTCCTCTAGAGACTTGCGGTACACGGCTGTTAGGAGGTTCTGTCGCGTACTCTGTGTAGAATCGAATTGGTATCCCGTCGGGTCCAGTGGACGTTCCTCTGTTGAGTGATTCCAGTTGCTTTTCTATTCCTCCTTGGACACTTATTTCGATGTCAGCCATTTTTTCGTTTGTGCGAGAAGGAACTGCAGTGCGGTCGTCCTCCGTGACACAGCTTTTGGAAACAGGTGTTTAGTATTTCACAGCTTTACGCGTGTCATCCTCTGTTTCGAGCCGCTTACTACTGATTCAACGTACGACCACAACGTCCTAGGATTTGATTTGATTTCCTGTCACGTCGGTACATGGAATTGTACTTTCGCATTCACCGGACGCTTCACGCATAGCCCTCCTTACGCTAACTTTGGACATCGTTTAGCGTCTGTTTGTCTGAGAGGTTTTGGCTGCGTTTCAACTTTGAGTGAAGCTCTCTTTGCTTTCGCTATAGTTTCCTAAACTTTGGTTGTTGTACCGCGGTGGGTTTTTCCCATCCCTCGCAGTTTTACTCGGCACGTACCTGTCTAAGACGCATTTTACGATTGCCTTGCACTTTCTCCATAAACACTCAACATTGTCAGTGTCGGAGCAGACATTTGCGTTTGCATCTGCCTGGTAGTCTCAAATCTGCCTTCTATTACTCTTGCTAAACAGATAAACCTTCCTCCCTTTTTTTTTTTTTTTTGTTTTTTTTTTTGTTTTTTTGTTTGTATATTCCTACTAACGTCCATATTCAGCGATGCTGCAACGGCCTCTTGTTCACTGGGTCCCTGTTCTGCACATACAGAGTCGACAAGTTCGGGGTCTGTTTGTCATCGGTAGGTCCACGATGTTATCTCCACGAGTCGGTTCTCTCTCTGTTTAATTGCTCGCGGCATTTTTCGTTCGGATGGTGCACTCAGTATACTGTCACTCGATGCTCTGTCCCTACCACCCGTCCTGAACATCTGGCACATTGAAATCTCCACCTAAGACTGTAACACGCTGCGGAAAGGAAAATGTATGTCCACATTTTCTCTCACTTGTTCGGCCACTAATGCTGCTGAGTCGCGAGGTCGGTAAAAGGAGCCAATTATCAACCTAGCTCGGCTGTTGAGTGTACCCTCCACCCACAATAGTTCACAGGAACCGTCCACCACTTCTACTTCACTACACAGGATAAACTACTACTAACAGCGACGAACCACTCCACCACCGGTTGCATGCACGCTATCCTTTCTAAAGCACCGTCTGTACCTATAACGATTGCAGCTTCGGCGCTTTCTATCAGCGCTTGACGTTCCGGTACTTTACCAACGCAGAGCTTCGACAGTTGACAATTACAATACCGATTGCCGCTTGGTCCCCGCATGTCCTGACCTTGCCCCGCGCCCGTTGCCCTTTCCGTACTTGCCCAAGGGCCATCCAACCTAAACAGAACCGCCCAGCCCACGCCACACAACCCCTGCTACCCGTGTAGCCGCTTGTTGCGTATAGTGGACTCCACCTAAGACTATATAACATAACATGCCCTAAGGCATTCGCGGTGTACACCACCCTAAGGTGAGGTTAGGTTAGGTGGACGTGGGTTAGGTTAAGGGTTACAGTTAGGTTAAGCGTCAAAGTTAGGTTAAGCGTTCGGACGTGAGGCGTCAGGTGGCCGCACCTACCTTTACGGCCGGACATCTTAGGTTAGAGGTTAGGTTAGGTTAAGGCGCCGAGAGGTCCGCGGTCAGGTTACGTTCACCTTCGGGCGCCACACGTAGGTTTCAAAGGTGTGTCGGTCGGTCGTCGGCAAGCCGCAAAAACTACAGACGACGTCGACCAAACCGCCGCAAGACCGAGCAGGAGGCAGATATAAAACACACACACACACACACACACACACACACACACACACACAAAAACAAAATTTAAACACCACCCACCGGCCAAAGGGCACCAAAAACCACAAACCCGAGCACCACGTCGACCAGAGGCAACCCGCCGCTCACGCGACATGGCTGGCAACTAAGGGGCAAACGGCAACGGCGCTTTCCGCACCGGGCCGGATGCACGTACGACAACACCGCTACCCGTACGCAGGCCTCCCATTGCACACAGCCGCTCTGTGTTTGAACATCATCAATGGCGCGCCCGCGGCTCGTCGCGGGCGCAGCCATAACGCCGCCACTTTTGCACCAACACATTCACGCACCGCAAAACAGCTCGCCGACACAGCACAGCCGACAAAACAAAAACAACCCGCGAGACGGGGGCGACAAACGACAACGATAACAACAACAACAGCAGCAAACAACTCGCACCAAGCGTCCAACAGGTAACAAACGGACAAGCACAGCCTCTGCTAACGGCCACGACGCCAGCGGCACACTGCTCCTTTCCCGCCACACTCGATTTCACAACGCACGCACGCGACCCCGTCAACGACACCGACACGACACACGACGGGCTCCCTTCCCGCAACCTACACCTTTCCGCCACTACGCACAGCTCCACCCGACGCGCCCGTCGCAACGACACTACTGCACGCACTATCCACCCGCCTCCTCCTCTCCCCCCCCCCCCCTTCCCGTACACAACAACACAGCCAAAAACAACACTCACGACCCAAACATACTAACGACATGGCACGTGCATCGGCGCACACCCCAACCAGTCACCGTCGACAACCACACGCAAGGCACGAAACCGGCGTCCTTCCACGTTGCCATCAAAGCTGCACAAACAACCACAGGAGGAACCACCAACAACGGCCCGCCCGCCCGCCCGCCCGCCCCAATATTCTCCCACCCTCACCTCACGCCGCAACCACCAAACGCACATTCCCGCTCGCTACCACACACCTCTCGGCAGCCGCTTCGCAAACACATGACGTGACGTGACATCATCACATCACGGGCTACGCACGCACACCGACCCACTTTCCTGCCCTTCGCCCTCTTCTTTCCGACGCCTGCCTTCGGCCGAGCACACGTACGTGGCACAACGCCCAACACAGTCACACACAGTCGACAGGCGCACGCCCAGGCACGCAACGACGCAGCGCAGCAAAGGCGCCCGCAACACATACCTCCTCTCTCTTCTCGCCGCCGCCGCCGACCGCCCGCCAGCCAGCCAGCCAGCCAGCCAGCCAGCCACTCGCAATGTGCACTGCCAACCAGCCACACGTCCACCGCGCCGCCTCCGACCACCCGCCAGGGGGCGCTCACGTCCGCGACAACAGCGCGGCCCGCCGCCGGGCGGGCCCAGCCGAACCCAGCCCAGCCGGCGCGCGCTGCTCTGCACTCGGCGCGCCACACATCCTGCTGCAGACCGGGCTCGTCTCTCTGTACGCGTCTGCCCGCATCTCGTCTTCCTGCGCATCAACACAACGAGGCCGCGTGAGCAAACCACCCCCCCCCCCCCCCCCGTCACAACGCCACATCACACACTGCCTTGTCTACCGCCGAAATGCACTCACCAGCCATCCGCTTCGTCTTCGTCTTGTTTACTCGTTGTTGTTGCAGCGGCGCACACAGCCCCGGCCGGCCGCATCCGAGGGTGGCCCGCCGCCAGCGTCTCCTCCTTGGGCACAGGTGCGGTGCCGTGCCGTGCCGTGCCGTGGCCGCCCATCCATCCAACCGCACGCATTTGCTGGCCGCCTCTGCTGCAGAAGAAGACAAAAAACGAAACGTACAAACATACACGCACCCACAGCGTGGCCACACACGGACGGGACCGACAGGCTCCAAGGCGACCAAAGGATAAAAACAAAATAAAAAAACAAAAACAAAAAGACGCAAAGCAAGCAACAAGCACAGGCTGTCGCCTCGCGCCTCTGTCCTTCCGCCCCCGCCCTTCTCTCCCACCACATGCCCACAAACACCACCGCCTCCCCCTCCCCGCACCTCCACATTCGCCCCCTCCATTTGTTCCTTTCTCGCTCTTCCCTTCTGTGTGTCTGCGTGCGTGCGCGGGCGGCGCCTCTCAACATCCGCCGGCCGTCCGTCCCGTTTTCGCCGTACCACACACGCCACCGCCTCCTCCCCGTCCACCACCGCCGCCCCTGTCCGCCCCGCACAACACCATACACCGCTGCTTGTCCTGGCCGTTGCCACCAAAGGCGCCAGCCGCAAACCGCGCCAACGCCGCAGCGCGCGTGCGTCCTTCCTTCTCCGTGCCGACGCGGCCTCTATTCCCGCACCCATTCGGCCGACGACACAGCCGTTGGGCTCCGCACTGCGCGTACCGGCGTTACGCACGCACACCCACCCCCCTCGCGAACGCACGACTCATTGTCTTTGTTGTTTCTCCTCTTTCTTAACGTCTTTGTTTGTTGTTTGTTGTTTGTTTTGTTTTTTGTTTTTTGTTTTTTTTTTTCGTTTTTCCCCACCGCCACATGTGACACAATGCCGCCCTCCACCTTTCGTTCGTGGTTGCTTGCTTGCTTGCTTTGTTTCTCTTTCTCATTGGTACACGTCCGACGCGCTCCATTTCCACCACACCACGGCCATCAGCCTCCTCAACGGGCAGGCGCAGTGTGCCATTCTCCGGCGCACAAGCACACCGCGCGGTACTGGCGCGGCTCGCTCTCCTCGCCCCCACGCCACGCCACGCCACGCCACCGGTGCGCAGCAGCACATGTGATGTCTCGCAACACGACACGCGGTGCGCACACCCCGACCACGCGGCTCTAAAGGCATGGCACCGGCGACATGCGCCGCCCCAGCCACGCATCCGTCGTCTCACGTTGTTCACTGCCAGCCGCGTCGGAGGCTACAACCGCAACCACCACAACAACGGTCCCCCTCCCGGCAACACATTTGTTGCACAAACAAACACAACCGCCGAGCGCAGCGCGAACCACCCACACGCGCCCTCCGCGTCTCCTTTCTCCTTTCGCCCCCTCCCATCTCCCGAATATGCCAGCAGCGCAGCGTTACGCGTGCCCCTCACCCGTCCACACTACCGCGAAACGAACACGCCTTCCGGGCCACCTGCAAGGGCACGCCCACCACCAAATACTGCCGTATTCACGGACGCAGTTCGCAACACGCAACGCACTCTCCACCTACCTTCTTTCTCTCGTCCCTTCTCTTTAAAAACAAAACAAACACACAAACCAACCACGGCTAACACACTTTTTCGCGACACCTTTGACTGCGTTATCTCGACCGTGACGGCAGCTATCGACCATCCATTCCCCACTACACACACACACACATCATTCGCTACACCGCACACGAAACGGCAAGGGCAAGGCACTCTCTCATAGATTCTTCCTCCGAGCCATATCGGGCGAACGTTGCATCCGGGAAGGCAATGCAATTCAGCCGTCACCACGGCCGACACTTGCAGCCGCGCCGTAAACGCATGTCAGTGCGGCTGCAATGCACGGGAACGTTCCGTTGCTCTAGACAGCGCCTCTCCGTTTTTCCCCTGTCTCGTTTTCCGGTGATTGCTTCTCCTTCTTCTTTTTCTTCGTTTCGTTTCGTTTTATTATTTTCGTTCCCCTCCTCCACCATTGTTTCCGTCCCCACAGTTTTTTTTTTTTTTTTTGCTCATTCCACACGTTCTGCCCAGACAAGACATGACATCCGACCGATCACAGTCAGCCTTTCGTCACCGTTCGCAGCGCCGACGGTGCCACAGTGAGACGGGTGTTCAGACCGACACGTTGCCATGATGCCCATAGACAGCTACTCAGGGCCGCCGGATCGGATCACATCACCGACAAACCGGCCATTTCACCGGGGGACACAGACAACCGCGTGTACGCCCATAACAACAAACAACGGCCGTCGTCGTCTACCGTCACTGAACCGAACACACGTGCACCTTGAATGACGACACCGGCGTGCGTGCGCACAACAATCAATCATTCAAATCAACTGCAGAAACGGCTATCAAAATCAAGGGCCAAATAAATGGGTACACCACCGTGCGTGTCGCCTACCCCACCCGCCCGTACAATTCTTGCGTCTTCTTAATGACTAGTAAAGACACGTCCATTTTTTTTTTTTTTTTTAAAACGTCACCAACACACCTCCACGCCGTACAGCAAAGGGAATAGTAGACGGCAACACAACATTTCACCCTCGCCATCATGTATGTATGATGTGACAACAAACAAACCCGCAGACGGCCCTAACGGTGACATCCAACAATCGCGAGGGGTTTCAATTGCAGTCACGTGACTAACCGGGCAGACAGAGACAAAGAAAGGAAAGGAATCAGCGACACAGACAACACCTCCTGTCTGTGTGTCGACAAACAACCAACCAACCAACCAACCACGCCACGACTCGCGAGCACGCATAACCACCACCACCACCACCACCAGCTGCTTCGCAACCAACCAAACCGGGTAGCTATGCGCCGCCTCACACAAACAACAATTCCGCTCTTCCCGCAAAGGCAATTTGGTGGCCCTGAAAAGGGCCGTTTTGCCGCTCTCGCAACGGAGGGGAGCTCCCTAGAGCCTTAACCCCCTCACTTGGAGCTCGTGTACTTGGTCACCGCCTTCGTGCCCTCGCTCACGGCGTGCTTGGCCAGCTCGCCAGGCAGCAAGAGCCGCACAGCCGTCTGGATCTCGCGGGACGTGATGGTCGAGCGCTTGTTGTAGTGCGCCAGGCGAGACGCCTCGGCCGCAATGCGCTCGAAAATGTCGTTCACGAAGCTGTTCATGATGCTCATCGCCTTCGACGAGATGCCCGTGTCGGGGTGCACCTGCTTCAGCACCTTGTAGATGTAGATGGCATAGCTCTCCTTCCTCTTGCGCTTCTTCTTCTTGTCGCCCTTCGAAATGTTCTTCTGCGCCTTGCCAGCCTTCTTGGCGGCCTTCCCGCTAGTCTTGGGCGGCATCTCGAACGTACAACAGCAAGCAGCAAGCGCTCCGCTCTAGTCAGCGTCTCCCCACACAGTGGCACCCGCCGCTACCGCAACACCCCACCTTTACCAGCTCGCCCTGTTGCGGCCGCCGACCAATGGGGCGCGCGCGCAACCGGCCGCCGCACCCGAGCCCATAAAGGGACCCCCACCCTAGTCCCGCCGCCACGCACTCCGCTGCTCGACTCGCTGCGGCTCGCACCGTTACGTTACGTGTTTCAACTAGCCAAACGCCATGTCCGGACGCGGAAAGGGAGGCAAAGTCAAGGGCAAGTCAAAGTCCCGCTCAAGCAGGGCTGGGCTCCAGTTCCCGGTCGGCAGAATCCACCGCCTCCTGCGCAAGGGAAACTACGCCGAGCGCGTCGGCGCCGGGGCGCCCGTCTACCTCGCCGCCGTCATGGAGTACCTCGCGGCTGAGGTGCTCGAGCTGGCCGGAAACGCGGCCCGCGACAACAAGAAGACGCGCATCATCCCGCGCCACCTGCAGCTCGCCATCCGCAACGACGAGGAGCTCAACAAGCTCTTGTCGGGCGTCACCATCGCACAGGGTGGTGTCCTGCCCAACATCCAGGCCGTCCTGCTGCCAAAGAAGACCGAGAAGAAGGCCTAAACAGAGAGCGCGGCGCTGCGCTTGCGTGCTCCCTGCACGCAAACGCGCCTGCCTTTGCCTTGCCGGCTCGGCTCACAACAATCGGCCCTTTTCAGGGCCACCACACAAACCTACGTCCAAAGCAAAGTTTCCGTCGTCCGTGCTCGCCGCACTTTACACAACACGTCCACATACATACATTGCACAGCCAGCGCCGGCGCACGTCCGCCATCTTGTCCACAGCCCGTGTGGCCGAACGCGCACACATTTTGTCGTTTCTCTCTTTTTGTCTTTTTTGTTTCTGCACCCCTCCGCGCACGCACA
The DNA here is from genome assembly GCF_023898315.1 of Schistocerca nitens. Lineage (NCBI taxonomy): Eukaryota > Metazoa > Arthropoda > Insecta > Orthoptera > Acrididae > Schistocerca > Schistocerca nitens. The sequence continues at coordinate 150,411 of NW_026046004.1, forward strand.
GAGTCGCGTTCCAAACGACAACGACATCAATACACCGATAATGTGATGATCATTGTTAGCATTATAATGTTTCAATTAAAGGGGCGCGCGTGGCACAGACAAAAAAAACCAAACAGCTGATCCGATCGATCGATCGATCGATCCGGCCCGCCCGCCTATGCCCACGCCACAAACAAACAACAAACCACGCACACACTGGACTCAGCCGCGCCCATCGCGTCAAACTCAAAAACTAACGCACGCGCAGCAGCAACAACAACAACAACACGCACAGGCAACACAGACTCTTTCGCACTTTTCAATCTCCGAACAGTGTGGTGGCCCTGAAAAGGGCCGTTTTCGTCTCTCCCACCAAGCACGGGCACGGCACGGCCGCGGGAAGGCCACAACGCAGCACAGCACACCGGCTGGCTGGCTGCCTGCCTGCCTAACCGCCGAAACCGTACAGGGTGCGCCCCTGCCTCTTCAGGGCGTACACCACGTCCATGGCCGTCACAGTCTTGCGCTTGGCGTGCTCAGTGTACGTCACCGCGTCGCGGATCACGTTCTCCAGGAACACCTTCAGCACTCCGCGGGTCTCCTCGTAGATCAGACCAGAGATGCGCTTCACGCCGCCCCTGCGAGCCAGGCGGCGGATGGCGGGCTTCGTGATGCCCTGGATGTTGTCGCGCAACACCTTGCGGTGCCGCTTGGCGCCACCCTTGCCCAGCCCCTTTCCTCCCTTGCCGCGGCCTGTCATTCTTCTTCCTTCCTCCTCCTCAAAGCAAGCAAGCGAAAAAACACAAGCGCCAGCTCCTCACCCGGCGCTAGCGAGTCGGCTACGGTGCGAGCTCTCTGCCGCCGCCCCCCTATATAGACTCTGGCCCGCCCTCCCCCCACCACGCGCACCGAGGGCATATAAGCGCGGCGCGGGGCCGCGCGGGCCCGTCATTCGAGTCTGGGATGCCGGCCGAGCCGGACGCACGCGCCGAGCGCTCCGCGCCTTAGTATCCTCAGATGTCAGACAGTGTCAGAGCGGACAGGGCCGCGTCCCTGCACGCTCCCGGAGGTGAGTCGAGCACATCAGATGTACGCCCGCGTTTTCCTGATAGTGCTCCCCCTCAACTGGACGACGCAACCGGCGCCGTCGCCCGCGTGTGTGATAGTGTGTCACTCGACGCGCTCGCGAACGCGACAGAGTTTGCCGGTGACTCGATCGTACCCACCGTGCCCTTGGCACAGTCTTTGGAGACGGCAGCAGCCGTTGGCATGTCGCAGCGCCCTGAAGATGCGCTGCAGACACTAATCAACCTGCTACCGACACCATCAACTTCCGCCGACAGCTCCACGCCGTCAGCGGAGCCAATGGAGCAGGAAACATCTAATAAAGGTAATAGTGCGTCGAAATCAAAATCAAGGAAACGCGCCAACTCAGGAGAAAATGAGGAACACTCCTTCCTCAAAAAGAAGAGTGTTGACCAACCACGTCAGTCAACACACCGTGACCGGCGTAACGGCCGCGCACGTAATGGTACCGACAAGGACGGTTTTGTGCAGCCGAAGAAGACAGCCAGAGCCGTTCCGTCGTCGGAAACACTGGCAGTGAACACCAGCAATATGTTCGACGCGCTCTCTGATAGTGAGGAGGAAGAAGAGCATGACAACACAGCTCCACGCGGCCGTCTTCCCCCGCCACTTGTGATCGCGTATGAAAAAGACTTCCGTAGCATGCAGATCATGCTAAATGCTCTGCTGGGAAAAAACAATTATCGCGTGCGTACTGCGGGTGACACTGTGTACAAAGTGCGTGTGAATAACTGTGACTTGTATAACAAACTCTTACACGCCGCGAGATCACAAGGCTTGGAGTACTATACGTATTCCACTTCGCGGAAACGACCTCTGAAGGTCGTATTCAAAGGAGTACCGCTGAAGTACTCCAATGAACACGTGAAGGAGGACTTAGAAGACCAAGGCTTTATAGTTCAATCTGTAACAAAAATGAGGGACCCAAAAACCAACAGGCGCGGCCCTCTAGTGCTCGTGTGTGCGGACAGCACGGACAAAAACCGCGAGCTGCTCAAGTTGAAATTTATAGGCCCGTGTGAAGTAACAGCGGAAAACTTGCGCCAAACCGGTGGCTATGCCCAGTGCTACCGCTGTCTGGAGTTAGGACATGTGGACAAGCACTGCGGAATGCAACCGTACTGTGTGCGTTGTGCCGCTCCTCATGCTGCGATCGAGTGCGACGTAAAGGGGGAGCCGTACAAGGACTTCAAGCCGAAGTGTAAACTCTGTAACGGCGAGCACGTGGCATCTTATCGAGGATGTCCACGGCACAAAGCCTTCGCAGCGCGCCTCCGGAAAGCGGAGACGCCGAAGAAAGGCACAGTTTTGGCGGGAAACGCCAGACAGCGCGGAGCCGAGGGGGAAGGACGAACAAAAGGTGGTCGCCGTCGTCAAGGTCGCCGCCGCGGGGTAAGGACCTCCAAACCCCGCCCAGGTGACACTTCACACCGTCCCCAGGCCGAGCAGACTTCAGCCCAACCGAAGACAGTCAGCGCACAAAATGGCAGGCAAGCCCCGCCCAGCGCGGCCATCGTCGCGGACGGAGCAATCCCCGAGCGGCGCAAGACGCAGGTAACACCGTCCACCGCTCCCACCACTGAGCGCCCGCGCGCCAACCAGAGAGCACGCCGCTGGGAGAACACCGCGCCAGAGGCACAAAATGGCGGCCCAGCTGCACCGCCACTGAATGATGCGGCCATCTTCCCCGGCCTGCGCGAGCGCCGACAGCATGGCGGACCCCAGGCAGCCACGCGCCATCTTGTCGGCAGCAGCAATGGCGGCGCGCCCGCAGCTGGCCAGGCAGCCACGCGCCATCTTGTCGGCAGCAGCAATGGCGGCGAGCTCGCCGCTGGCCAGGCGGCCACGCGCCATCTTGTCGGCAACGGCAATGGCGGCGAGACCGCCGCTCGCCAGGCAGCACTCGACAACGCACCACTAGCCGACCGCCACGACGCCGTCGGCAGCATGAGCGCCAGCTATGAGCGCATGATGATGGCAATGGAGCAGCGAATGTTCGCGATGATGGAAAAATTCATTTCCCTCGTCGTGAACGTCATCAGCGAGCTCCCCGCCAAGATTGCGGCCGCAATGCAGCAGGCAACAAATATCAACAACCCCACGGCCCAGCATGGCAGCGCCACGAGAAATTAAAATATGCCTCTGGAATGCCCGCGGCCTACGAGAACAGGCCGCAGAATTTCGCGAGTTAATTCGCCGAGAAAATGTGGATTTATGTCTCGTAACAGAGACCTTCTTGAAGCCCGGAGTCCGCGTCGGGATTCCGAATTATGTGTGTCACCGCGACGACAGGCCAACCCACGGAGGGGGAACGGCAATATATGTCCGTCGGACACTAAATCACTTCAAGATCCACCTGCCGCCACTGCAGACAGCCGAGGCGACCGCGGTCGCAGTAAACACGGCGCACGGAAAAATAACGGTCGGTGTCGTGTACAAGTCGCCACGTCGGCGCCTGCAACGTGAAGACATCGACAATCTGTTGTCACTCCCAGGTAAACTTCTCCTGGGAGGTGACTACAATTCCAAGAATCAAGTCTGGAACTCCAGACTTACGAACACGAGTGGGCGGCAGCTGCAACGCATCGTAGAGCGGCATAATGCCGTAGTTGTCGCCCCACATGAACCGACCATTTTTCCTCCTAGAGGGCTGCCTGACGTGATCGACATACTGATCAACAAAGGCGTCCGACAGAACCTGACAGCGAGCACAAGGCCGCCAATCAACTCCGATCATGTCCCAGTCATGTTCGAAGTTGAGGCGGAACTTGCGTCAATACCAAGAAGAGGGCTTGACTTACGCGGAATAAACTGGGACCAATACCGCGAAGCCATGGTGGCAGCGTTGGATCAACTCCCGCACCCGGCCGCGAACGGCGCAAACGTGGCTCTGCAGCAGTACACAAACTGCATGGTGGAAGCAGCAACCAACGCCACGCCGCCCAGACCAGCAGCCGACCACCGAAGCTGCAAACCACAGCGTCTGCCACGAGACCTGGAGAACCTAATCTCCGAGAAAAACCGGGTTGCCAGAGAATGGCAACGCACCCGCAATCCGGCCATCAAACCGACACTCAATCGGTTGCGCCGGGAAATCAAGGTCGCAGCAGAACAACACAGGCACCAGGAGTGGGCGACCAAGATCTCCCAGCTCAACACGGAAGATGGTTCGGCGTGGAGAACGGTTAAGAGCTTCATCCGTCGTACGATGAAAATTCCTCCACTCCAGGTCGGAGCAGATTTTGTCAGCGAGCCGAATGCAAAGGCCAACTGCCTGGCCGATGCGTTCGCCGCTAATTTCACACCGATGGAGGACCCAGTCGACGCAGCGCACATTCGACTCGTCAGGGATCGTCTTCCCCGCTACCTTGCGGCGAGAGACCCTGACGACCACATCACGCCGATAGCCGTCGACGAGGTGAATCTGCTGCTGCGTCACCTTCAAGGTCGCAAAGCCGCGGGGCCGGACATGGTGACAAATTCGCTCCTCAGGCAACTCCCAGAACAAGCAGTGGCCAAACTCACAGAACTCTTCAATGAAGTGCTTCGAACAGAAGAGTTTCCGCAAATTTGGAAGCACGCAGAAATAGTGGCCCTACCAAAACCAGGGAAGGACGCGCGGATGGCAAAAAACTACCGTCCGATTAGCTTGCTGCCGGCGCTATCCAAACTCTTTGAGCGGCTATACATGACGCGCCTCCTGCGTCATATCACTGACGAACAAATTCTGCCTGATGAGCAATTTGGGTTCCGACGAGGACACTCTGCCACACACCAAGTCCTACGGCTGACTGAGGAAGCGTTCGGAGCAGTTGACCGACGCGAGTATTTCGGTGCTCTTATGCTTGACGTGTCACGCGCCTTTGACTCGGTGTGGCACGAAGGCCTCCTGTACAAGTTGCTTGTACTGGGGGTACCCGTGTCACACGTGAGTCTCCTGCAGACTTACCTGCGGGACAGGACGTTCCACGTTCGGGCAGACAGTGGAATCTCCACGGAGCGCCGGGTACTCGCGGGTGTACCGCAAGGCTCGGTCATCGGCCCGACGCTTTACTCGCTCTACACAGCGGACCTCCCACGTACAGGCGCAGTGAACAACGCCCTGTACGCGGACGATACCGCCGTCTACGGCCGCAGCAGATGCCCCCGAGCTCTACAACGGCGTCTGCAAGCGGCAACCGCGGCGCTAGAAGAATGGGCCACGAAATGGCGTCTGGCTTATAATCCCGAGAAAAGCCAGGCGATCATAATCGCGCTCAGGCATGTCCCGGCAGACCTCGAGCAGCTGACAGTCCGCGGACGCCCTGTACCGTGGAACAACAGTGCCAAATATCTTGGCGTCACGCTAGACAAGCGTCTAACGTGGCGCCAACACATCGAAGAAGTGAGGAGGAAGGCACTGGGTAGATTGCGCATGCTGTACCCGGTCATCAACCCCACATCATCGCTACCAGCAGACTTAGGTCTCACCCTGTTTAAAGCTACCATCAGCCCGCTGTTTGATTATGCAGCGGTGGTGTGGGGCAACGCAGCCGAGACCAACATCCGCCGTCTACAGACGGTCCAAAACAGGGCCCTCAGAACGGTGCTGCATCTTCCGTGGGACTTCAACACCGCGGAACTACACCACGTCGCAGGTGTGCCTCTCCTCAGACAGCGGTTCCAACTTGCTGCCCAAGACTTCTACGAGAAGGTCGAAGTATCGCGTAACCCCAAGGTGCGCGATCTCGGCCACCGACCACACTGGCGCGCCACGCTGCGCTGGCCAGATCTCCTTCGACTGCAACAATAGTGCCGCGAAGTGATGACTTTCCTCAAGGGATGTTTCAGTGCAGAACAAGACTAAATCACCGAAAGACTTACCTAACATGTTCCTCCCTACTTCCGGAAGAAAGAGCGTCAAGCACGCTGCAAACTTCCACACGAGTGTGAACGCAGAAACTGCGTCACACACACACTTATGCACGACGGCACGGCGCGGGCCCGTTGTCAAGGCAGCACCGGACGCTTCGTGTACCGCACGCACCTCCACGCCGCTAACCGCTATGGCCCGCACAAAGCAAACGGCCCGCAAGTCCACCGGCGGAAAGGCGCCGCGCAAACAGCTCGCCACCAAGGCGGCGAGGAAGAGCGCGCCCGCCACCGGCGGCGTCAAGAAGCCCCACCGCTACAGGCCGGGCACCGTCGCCCTGCGGGAAATCAGGCGCTACCAGAAGAGCACAGAGCTGCTCATCCGCAAGCTGCCGTTCCAGCGCCTAGTGCGCGAGATCGCCCAGGACTTCAAGACCGACCTGCGCTTCCAGAGCTCCGCAGTCATGGCCCTGCAGGAGGCCAGCGAGGCCTACCTCGTCGGCCTCTTCGAAGACACCAACCTGTGCGCAATCCACGCCAAGCGCGTCACCATCATGCCCAAGGACATCCAGCTCGCGCGCCGCATCCGCGGCGAGCGCGCCTAGAAACCGCGCCGCGCACGCGCACGCGCGCCCGCCCAACAAAAACGGCCCTTTTCAGGGCCACTAACATCTCTCCGTCGCGAGCAAAACTTTTGTCGGTCTTGCCGCCCCGCAAAACAACAACAACCAATTCCCCTCCCGTCCACAGCCGCTCTCGCCAACAATCGACGTCACTCCCATCCCTCACAATACACACACACACACACACACACACACACACACACAACAGCCGGACGACGTCACCACACACCACGGGTGGCTGGCCGCCGCCGTCTCCGAGGCGCGCGCACGCTACGCTACACTACAACGTCAACGCCACCGCGCCTTCCCAATTCCCGCCGGCCACTTCCACGTCTCACGTCCCCCCGCCGCTTTGAGACAGAGAGAGACACAACACACACACAAAAGACACGACATCCGCAAAGCAAGCAAACACACAAACAAACAAGAGTCTCCAGAAACATACATGAGCAACCAAACGTCGGCCGCCGCAAAAAAAAAAAAAAACAACTACAACAACAACAAAAACAAATAAAATAAAATAAAAAGACCAACAAACGGCCACAACCGCTCCGCTACCGCGCGCCGCCGCCTACCGCCACCGGCACCACAATCCAACCACCACGGCACGCAAACAGTACCCACAAGGGTCACACACAACCAACCAACCAACCACACCGGCGCATGCACGACAATCAACGCCTTCCCGACGTCCTTTGATGGCCCTGAGAAGGGCCGTTTTGGGCCGCGCGACAGCCGCAGCCGTGCCATCGCGCGCCACTAAGACGACGCGGGGGAGGGCGGTGGGGGACGACGGCGTCAAGCGCCAACCCCTCTCCCTTGCCTTTCTTTAACGTTACTACTTTACTTCTTCTTCTTGGGCGACGCCTTCGCCTTAGACGGCGTCGTCGCCTTCTTCGGGCGCGGCGCCTTCGGCTTCTTCGTCGGAACCTTGGCGGCCTTCTTCGCCTTCGACGGCGACTTGGCCTTGGCCGGCTTGGCCGCAGCCGCCTTCTTCGCACCCGCGGGAGCCGCCGACGCCGCAGACGCCTTCTTGGCGGCGCCCGCCTTCCGACCGGTCGCCGCCTTCACGCCACCAGCCTTCTTTGCGCCGGCCGCGCGGCCGCCCTTCTTCTCCTTGCTGGCCGGAGCGGCGCGCTTCTTCTTCGCACCGCCGGCACGGGCCTTGCCGCCCTCGGCCGCCCCGCCGCCGGCGCCGGCAAGCTTGAAAGAGCCGGACGCGCCCTTCCCCTTCGTCTGCACCAGCTCGCCAGCCACGACGGCCGACTTGAGGTACTTCTTGATAAAGGGCGCCAGCTTCTCCGCGTCCAGCTTGTAGTGCGCGGCAATGTACTTCTTGATCGCCTGCAGCGACGAGCCGCCGCGCTCCTTCAGACTCTTGATGGCGGCCGTCACCATCTCAGAGGTGCGCGGGTGCGCAGGCTTGGCGCGCGGCTTCTTCGCAGACGCCGCAGACTTGGCCTTCTTCGTCGTGCCGGTGGCGGCGGGTGCCGCAGCAGTCTCGTTCGTAGCCGCCTGATCTGCCATTATTTCGACGGACGACGCGCGTACACACAACAACAGAACAGCGAGAGAGCGGCGAGCACGGCAGAGAATAGCCGCCGCGCCGCCAGGCCCAGCCAGTGTCGCGGGCGGGCGCGGACGGCCGAGAGAGCGGCCGCCACTCTGCGCGCCGCCGCGCCGCGCCTCCCGCGCTTGCTACCAGTGCCGACTGAGATGTCGCATCGAACGGACGGGGAGTTAGCGCGCGCGCGAGAAGCGAGCGACCACGTGCCGGCCGGCCGCGGTCCGATGGGGCTTGCCCCGTCGGCCGCCCCGCCACCAGCCGGCACACCTATGATGACTACACGACCCGGCGCGAGGGGAAGTATTAGTACCCTCGCGTCGGAGCTGCCCACGGACGCCGATATGGATTGTACACCGGAATTGCCTGAAGATGAAGACAACATGGTACACGCTGAAGAACTGAGAGACGGAAAGCACCATAGACGAAGAGACGGTGACTGCACTAATGACGACCAGCAAGCACAGGCGAGCACAAGCGGCGCCGACTTTCAACTGCCGCCAAGAAAGAAGCAGGCGCGGCTTCAACAAGTCATAGTCGCAAGAGAGTTGAACTTAGCAAACAGATACCAGCCTCTCCAAGGGACGGGGGCGTCATTGAATGCTGCAACAGCAGACCTCATAGAACGACAGCAGCTACGAGAAGCGCAACAACGCGCACAACATGAACAAGAAAGCAGACAAGACGGCGAGTCAATGGAAGCAGACCAACCGACTGCGCCACAACAGCCAGTCCGTGGAGCACATCAGAAGATTCCACCGATAATTATCCGCTACAAGGACTCCTACAAGACTTTACATACCTGGCTGAAACAGCACTGCAAAGCTTCTTTCACCGTCAAGCAGACAGGCGAGGAAACGCTCAAGCTGATCCTGAACACTACAGAAGACTACGTAAAAGTTATGGGCAAACTCGGGGAAGACGGCATACCAATGTATACCACACCAGCAGTCCGTCCACCGACATTGAAGACTCTGATCAAAGGAATTCCTGTGTCACTAACACACGCGGAAGTCAAAGAAGAACTGGAAGACCTCGGATACATAGCGACACTTATCGAACATCACCGTATGCCAGGAACAAACCAGATGACGGGACATCGGGTAGTCATTCTGCCTGACACGCCAGACCACCGCAGCATCTTTCAGCTGACTCGAATATACGACCTCTCAATCAAGGTTGAACGTCTGCGCCGCTCGCGCGGCCACGTTCAATGCTTCCGATGCCAAGGCTTCAATCACGTGGCTCGCTATTGTACCATGCCGCCTGTCTGCGTAAAATGCGGAGCGGACCACGACAGCAGAGAGTGCAACAGACCAAAAGAAGACGCGCCAACCTGTGGACTATGCGGCGGGGCACATCCTGCAAACTACCGCACCTGCCCTCGACACAAAGAAGCCAGTAGACGCTTCCGTGGCTTGCCACCAATGAAGCCTTCTGCTCGACGGCAACGCCCGCCGCCTCCTCCAGCGCCAATTACTGACCAGAGAAGCTGGCCCACACCCATGCAACATCGCGCAAACCGACTACGCGCAGACCTCACCGCTGCAGATGCGCTGAAGCAGGGCCTCCCGCCCACTGCACCACCTCCTGCACCACAACGACAGGCGGCACCGACGATACATCGGCAGCAACCACCTCCAGCACCGCGACTGCCACCACCTACGCTTGAACAGCCTGATGTTTATGTTTTGCTCACGCAAATTGCATCAACGCTTGCGGAAGTGAGCAAAACACTTGCACAACTCCCACACACCATCGCTGCAACCATTGAAGCAACGATCTGCAGAGCCTCTCCGCCAACCACATCAGTCACAGCACAGCAACATGCCTAGAGCACCACGGATTGAAGACCTCCGCATTATGACGTACAATGCGGATAACTTGACCCACGACATCCCGGAACTGCAGCAATTCTTGACTGACTATAACATCGACATATGCATGGTCAACGAGACATTTCTAAAACCAGGCATCCGTTCAAACATCCCAAACTACAGCTGCTACCGGACGGACCGACCGACGCACGGAGGAGGCACCGCCATTTTCATTCGCCGCTCCATCATCCATCACGAAGTTCAGCCGCCCATCACTCGCCACATTGAAGCCACCGCCGTTTCTGTGCAGACGCAAACTGGACCCATTACATTCATATCAGTGTATCGCAGCCCACGACAACTGCTGGACCTGGACGACGCACGAGTACTGCTCCGAACGCCTGGACGACTATTCATCGCAGGAGATCTTAACTCAAAACATGCGGCTTGGAACTCCTTGACGACCAATATGAGTGGACGCCTTCTTCTACAGGCCACGGAAGAGGCAAACGCATATGTTTGCGGACCGGAAGAGCCGACGTGCTATCCATCGCGCGGTCGCCCGGACATTATCGACATAGCAATTACGAAGGGCATTCCTGAGTTCATGACAGCAGAAGTTATCCACGCGCTCAATTCCAACCATCTTCCCGTCATATTTTACCTCCACATCGCGCCAGATCATCACACCGGCCGCCTCAACCTCAGACGCACAAACTGGGACGCATTCAGAGATCATGTCACCTTCTCTGTGGACGAGCTGCAACGCGACGAGGACATCACAGAAGACTCCATCACCACATTCACGGACTCCATTACTGAAGCCCTCACTCATGCCACACCACCACCGAGGACGCCGCATCTGCCAACTCCGGGGCTGCCTCCAGAAATTCTCGCTTCAATACGACACAGGAATCGCCTCAACCGCGAATGGCGCATCACGCGAGATCCGCACCTCAAGCAGCTAATTAATCGACTACGGCGAGACATCAAAGCTGCCATAGTCACTCACAGAAACCAGCAATGGGCTGCCAAACTTCGAGCATTCACTCCGGACCCAAAACACTGGCACATGATACGTTTCTTCACGAACCGCCGAACGACAACTCCACCGCTCCAACATCAAGACCGAACAGCCTACCGACCGGAAGACAAGGCCAACATGCTGGCAGATACATTCGAAGCCAATTTTCAACCACTCAACGACAGGACTGACCCACAACGCATCGCCACCATTGAGAGGGAAGCAGACGCCATACTTCAAGACCAAGACGACGAAGACGAAGACGCAGACGACGGTCTCATTCCACCCATCAGCGCAGAAGAAGTACAAGCTGGCATCCGGGCGTTACCATCAAACAAAGCACCCGGCGCAGACGACATCCAAGGACGTGTCTTGAAACAACTGCCCTGGACAGCGATCGTGCGACTCGCCGCCATATTTAACTGGATCATCACCACCGCCACATACCCATCACAATGGAAGCATTCAATAGTTACAGCAGTACCAAAACCGGGAAAGGATCGCCGCCATCCACAGAGTTATCGTCCCATAAGCCTTCTACCACACATCAGCAAGTTATTCGAGCGCATTCTCCTGCCAAGACTACAAAACGTCATCAACAGAAATGAAGTGCTACCTCAAGAACAATTTGGATTCCGAAGCGGACACAGTACGACGCAGCAGATACTACGTGCCGTCGAATACATCACTGAAGCATTCAACAAGAAGGAATTCTGCGGCGCCGTACTGCTGGACGTCACCAAAGCTTTTGATACCGTCTGGCACAAAGGCCTCATTTGGAAACTCAATAGACTACAATTCCCGAAGCCATACATTCGACTCATTGCCTCATACCTGAAGAATCGCACGTTCGCTGTCCGGGTTGACAACTCAATGTCAACAAATCGCCATATAAACGCCGGAGTGCCGCAAGGATCTGTCCTTGGGCCAGTCCTGTACTCAATCTTCACCTCTGACATCCCGTCGCAGCCGAGGGTGGAAAAGGCCATCTACGCAGACGACACAATGATCTTCTCGAGAAGCAGATGGAAAGAAGTCCTCGTGCCTCGCCTCCAGAGCTCTCTTAACGCCCTTGAGCAATGGGCTGCCAAGTGGCGCATCAGCTTTAACCCTTCCAAGACTCAAGCCATCATCTTCACTCGACGCAAGACCATGCCTGCACGCCATCTCCGACTTTACGACGTAGAACTACCGTGGGACGTCTCCGCCAAATACCTGGGAGTCATCTTGGACAAAAGACTGACATGGAAACTCCACATAGAAGACGTGAGAGCGAAAGTAAACCAGCGAATAGGGGCATTATACCCCCTCATCAACGAAGACTCTGACCTCTCAGTAGCAAACGGAATTTTAATCTTCAGGATGTACATCAGACCACTCATGGATTACGCCGCCGAAGTCTGGGGAGGTGCAGCAAAAACGCACATCCAGCGACTCCAGTCTCTTCAAAACAAAATTCTCCGCCGCATCTTTCACGTCCACTCACAGTTTCCGCACCGCTATCTCCAGGAAGCTGCAGAGGAACTAGAAGTCATGCAGAGACACCAAGAAATGGCAAGACGATTCTACAGCAAGACGCAAGAAGCTGAAAACCCACTCATAAGAGCATTAGGCGCACCGCAGAATCCACGAGACAAATACAAGAGACCAATAGCATTACTGGACCGATAACACGACGTAACAACAAGACGAACAATTGCAGCCAAGAAAGGCTCAGAAGAAACCAAACATCGACGACAATATAAAACTCCGCAACGCAATAATGCACAGAAGTTCAACCCCCGTCCCACAAACACACCAGATACACACAAAATAAAGAAGCACAGACCCCACACGCAAACCCCAGAAGAAGCAGGCAATGCTTAACAAGTAAATCCTGCGCCACATAGCTAGAAAGTAGCCACAAGAAGGTGGACGGAGCGCTTGCTACCGCCCAACGTCCGACAGCCTGTGCGGACCAGCCCCAAACCTGCGCCGCAACCACCCGCGCCATTCAAACCACCGAGGATGGGGCTACACACGGCCACACCACAGTCGCCAACCAGTCGCCACGGCAGCGCCGCAAACCACGGCCAAACTGCAGCTACCGCGCGCCACAGCCTGGCTCGGCCCGCCGAGAATCGCCGCCCCCGCCCAAATGCCGCCCCCACAGCCCCAGCCGACGACCCGCCACAATGGCCAAACCTTCGGCAAAACTGGCGCACCGTCGCCGCGCCAGCCCGGCCAGCGCGGCCGCCGCCACAGCCACACAAGCGGAGGCGTGCGGCGATGACGGCCGTGCAAACGCACCTCCGCCGCCCCATCGCCCTCCCACCGTTTCCCGATCGGCCCGCGGCCGTCGGGCCACCTCGCCCGCCAACATTCGCGCCCGTTTCTCACAACATTGCCCGCCGCAAAACAAAAACGAGCGCCGCCTGCGCAACATGGGCACCGGCCAACCGAGGCGCCGCCGCCCCTCGCCGCTTTCAGCGAGGGTGGCTAACCGCCATCCGCAACTACAGACGCACCGAATCTGCCTTCATCAAAAGCACACACCGACAGCCGACCTCTAACATTTAGACTCCGCAAGCCACCCAACGGTGTGTGGCGGAGGGCACTTCACGTGCCAATGTCATTTACCTCCCTTTGCTGTTCCAGTCGCGTATGGTTCGCGGGACGAACCGACAGTCTGCAAAAAAAAAAAAAAAACGCCTCCGTGCGCGCTCGAATCTCTCTAACCACATCCATTCGTGATCTCCTCGGGAGGTATACGCAATATATTCGATACCCCATCCAGAAACGCAATATCTCGAAACCTGGCGAGCAAGCTACACCGCGATGCAGAGCGCCTCTATTGCAGAGTCTGCCGCGTGGGTTTGTTAAACATCTCCGTAACGCTATCACGGTTACCAAATGACCCTGCGACGAAACGTTGGATCGTCTCCGTCGCCTCCGTCAACGCGACCTGGTACGGATCCCACACTGATGGGCAACACGCACGTATAGGTCGAACGAACGGGTGTTTTGTAAGCCACCTCCTCCTTTGTTGATGGACGACATTTGCTACGCATTCTCCCAATAAATCGCAACCTGGTACCCGCCTTACCAACAATTACTTTTGTTTGTTTTTTTTTTTTGTTTTTTTTTTTAATATGATGATCATCCCACTCCCAATCACTCCGCACGCATACTCCCAGATATTTTACAGACGTAACTGCTACCAGTGTTTGTCCCGCTATCATATACTCAATCATACAATAAAGGGTCCTTCTTTCTATATTATTCGCAATACATGTTAAGGGACAGTTGCCACTCCCTGCACCACGTGCCTATCCGCTGCAGATCGTCCTGCATTTTTCGCTGCAACTTCTCTGTATACTACAGCATCATCCGCGAAAAGACGCATGCAACGTCCGACACTATCTACTAGGTCATTTATATACATTGTGTGTGAAGAGCAATGGGTCCCATAACACTCCCCTGTGGCACGCCAGAGGTTACTTTAACGTCTGTAGACGTCTCTCCATTGATAACACAACATGCTGTGTTCTGTTTGCTACAATCTCTTCAGTCCAGCCACACACTTGGTCCGACATTCTGCAGACACTTACTTTGTTTATCAGGCGACAGTGCGGAACTGTATCGAACGCCCTCCTTCCGGATGTCAACCAAAATGGCATCTACCTGGGAGCCTGTATCTAATATTTTCTGGGTCCCATGAACAAATAAAGCGCGTTGGGTCTCACACGATCGCTGTTTCCGGAATCCATGTTGATTCCTACATAGTAGACACTGGGTTTCCAAAAAACGACATGCTACTACTCGAGCATAAAACATGTTCTCAAATTCTACAACCGATCGACGTCACAGATATAGGGCCTATAGTTTTGCGCATCTGCTCGACGACCCTTCTTCAAGCCCGGGACTACCTGTGCTCTTTTCCAATCATTTGGAACCCTCCGTTCCTCTAGAGACTTGCGGTACACGGCTGTTAGGAGGTTCTGTCGCGTACTCTGTGTAGAATCGAATTGGTATCCCGTCGGGTCCAGTGGACGTTCCTCTGTTGAGTGATTCCAGTTGCTTTTCTATTCCTCCTTGGACACTTATTTCGATGTCAGCCATTTTTTCGTTTGTGCGAGAAGGAACTGCAGTGCGGTCGTCCTCCGTGACACAGCTTTTGGAAACAGGTGTTTAGTATTTCACAGCTTTACGCGTGTCATCCTCTGTTTCGAGCCGCTTACTACTGATTCAACGTACGACCACAACGTCCTAGGATTTGATTTGATTTCCTGTCACGTCGGTACATGGAATTGTACTTTCGCATTCACCGGACGCTTCACGCATAGCCCTCCTTACGCTAACTTTGGACATCGTTTAGCGTCTGTTTGTCTGAGAGGTTTTGGCTGCGTTTCAACTTTGAGTGAAGCTCTCTTTGCTTTCGCTATAGTTTCCTAAACTTTGGTTGTTGTACCGCGGTGGGTTTTTCCCATCCCTCGCAGTTTTACTCGGCACGTACCTGTCTAAGACGCATTTTACGATTGCCTTGCACTTTCTCCATAAACACTCAACATTGTCAGTGTCGGAGCAGACATTTGCGTTTGCATCTGCCTGGTAGTCTCAAATCTGCCTTCTATTACTCTTGCTAAACAGATAAACCTTCCTCCCTTTTTTTTTTTTTTTGTTTTTTTTTTTGTTTTTTTGTTTGTATATTCCTACTAACGTCCATATTCAGCGATGCTGCAACGGCCTCTTGTTCACTGGGTCCCTGTTCTGCACATACAGAGTCGACAAGTTCGGGGTCTGTTTGTCATCGGTAGGTCCACGATGTTATCTCCACGAGTCGGTTCTCTCTCTGTTTAATTGCTCGCGGCATTTTTCGTTCGGATGGTGCACTCAGTATACTGTCACTCGATGCTCTGTCCCTACCACCCGTCCTGAACATCTGGCACATTGAAATCTCCACCTAAGACTGTAACACGCTGCGGAAAGGAAAATGTATGTCCACATTTTCTCTCACTTGTTCGGCCACTAATGCTGCTGAGTCGCGAGGTCGGTAAAAGGAGCCAATTATCAACCTAGCTCGGCTGTTGAGTGTACCCTCCACCCACAATAGTTCACAGGAACCGTCCACCACTTCTACTTCACTACACAGGATAAACTACTACTAACAGCGACGAACCACTCCACCACCGGTTGCATGCACGCTATCCTTTCTAAAGCACCGTCTGTACCTATAACGATTGCAGCTTCGGCGCTTTCTATCAGCGCTTGACGTTCCGGTACTTTACCAACGCAGAGCTTCGACAGTTGACAATTACAATACCGATTGCCGCTTGGTCCCCGCATGTCCTGACCTTGCCCCGCGCCCGTTGCCCTTTCCGTACTTGCCCAAGGGCCATCCAACCTAAACAGAACCGCCCAGCCCACGCCACACAACCCCTGCTACCCGTGTAGCCGCTTGTTGCGTATAGTGGACTCCACCTAAGACTATATAACATAACATGCCCTAAGGCATTCGCGGTGTACACCACCCTAAGGTGAGGTTAGGTTAGGTGGACGTGGGTTAGGTTAAGGGTTACAGTTAGGTTAAGCGTCAAAGTTAGGTTAAGCGTTCGGACGTGAGGCGTCAGGTGGCCGCACCTACCTTTACGGCCGGACATCTTAGGTTAGAGGTTAGGTTAGGTTAAGGCGCCGAGAGGTCCGCGGTCAGGTTACGTTCACCTTCGGGCGCCACACGTAGGTTTCAAAGGTGTGTCGGTCGGTCGTCGGCAAGCCGCAAAAACTACAGACGACGTCGACCAAACCGCCGCAAGACCGAGCAGGAGGCAGATATAAAACACACACACACACACACACACACACACACACACACACAAAAACAAAATTTAAACACCACCCACCGGCCAAAGGGCACCAAAAACCACAAACCCGAGCACCACGTCGACCAGAGGCAACCCGCCGCTCACGCGACATGGCTGGCAACTAAGGGGCAAACGGCAACGGCGCTTTCCGCACCGGGCCGGATGCACGTACGACAACACCGCTACCCGTACGCAGGCCTCCCATTGCACACAGCCGCTCTGTGTTTGAACATCATCAATGGCGCGCCCGCGGCTCGTCGCGGGCGCAGCCATAACGCCGCCACTTTTGCACCAACACATTCACGCACCGCAAAACAGCTCGCCGACACAGCACAGCCGACAAAACAAAAACAACCCGCGAGACGGGGGCGACAAACGACAACGATAACAACAACAACAGCAGCAAACAACTCGCACCAAGCGTCCAACAGGTAACAAACGGACAAGCACAGCCTCTGCTAACGGCCACGACGCCAGCGGCACACTGCTCCTTTCCCGCCACACTCGATTTCACAACGCACGCACGCGACCCCGTCAACGACACCGACACGACACACGACGGGCTCCCTTCCCGCAACCTACACCTTTCCGCCACTACGCACAGCTCCACCCGACGCGCCCGTCGCAACGACACTACTGCACGCACTATCCACCCGCCTCCTCCTCTCCCCCCCCCCCCCTTCCCGTACACAACAACACAGCCAAAAACAACACTCACGACCCAAACATACTAACGACATGGCACGTGCATCGGCGCACACCCCAACCAGTCACCGTCGACAACCACACGCAAGGCACGAAACCGGCGTCCTTCCACGTTGCCATCAAAGCTGCACAAACAACCACAGGAGGAACCACCAACAACGGCCCGCCCGCCCGCCCGCCCGCCCCAATATTCTCCCACCCTCACCTCACGCCGCAACCACCAAACGCACATTCCCGCTCGCTACCACACACCTCTCGGCAGCCGCTTCGCAAACACATGACGTGACGTGACATCATCACATCACGGGCTACGCACGCACACCGACCCACTTTCCTGCCCTTCGCCCTCTTCTTTCCGACGCCTGCCTTCGGCCGAGCACACGTACGTGGCACAACGCCCAACACAGTCACACACAGTCGACAGGCGCACGCCCAGGCACGCAACGACGCAGCGCAGCAAAGGCGCCCGCAACACATACCTCCTCTCTCTTCTCGCCGCCGCCGCCGACCGCCCGCCAGCCAGCCAGCCAGCCAGCCAGCCAGCCACTCGCAATGTGCACTGCCAACCAGCCACACGTCCACCGCGCCGCCTCCGACCACCCGCCAGGGGGCGCTCACGTCCGCGACAACAGCGCGGCCCGCCGCCGGGCGGGCCCAGCCGAACCCAGCCCAGCCGGCGCGCGCTGCTCTGCACTCGGCGCGCCACACATCCTGCTGCAGACCGGGCTCGTCTCTCTGTACGCGTCTGCCCGCATCTCGTCTTCCTGCGCATCAACACAACGAGGCCGCGTGAGCAAACCACCCCCCCCCCCCCCCCCGTCACAACGCCACATCACACACTGCCTTGTCTACCGCCGAAATGCACTCACCAGCCATCCGCTTCGTCTTCGTCTTGTTTACTCGTTGTTGTTGCAGCGGCGCACACAGCCCCGGCCGGCCGCATCCGAGGGTGGCCCGCCGCCAGCGTCTCCTCCTTGGGCACAGGTGCGGTGCCGTGCCGTGCCGTGCCGTGGCCGCCCATCCATCCAACCGCACGCATTTGCTGGCCGCCTCTGCTGCAGAAGAAGACAAAAAACGAAACGTACAAACATACACGCACCCACAGCGTGGCCACACACGGACGGGACCGACAGGCTCCAAGGCGACCAAAGGATAAAAACAAAATAAAAAAACAAAAACAAAAAGACGCAAAGCAAGCAACAAGCACAGGCTGTCGCCTCGCGCCTCTGTCCTTCCGCCCCCGCCCTTCTCTCCCACCACATGCCCACAAACACCACCGCCTCCCCCTCCCCGCACCTCCACATTCGCCCCCTCCATTTGTTCCTTTCTCGCTCTTCCCTTCTGTGTGTCTGCGTGCGTGCGCGGGCGGCGCCTCTCAACATCCGCCGGCCGTCCGTCCCGTTTTCGCCGTACCACACACGCCACCGCCTCCTCCCCGTCCACCACCGCCGCCCCTGTCCGCCCCGCACAACACCATACACCGCTGCTTGTCCTGGCCGTTGCCACCAAAGGCGCCAGCCGCAAACCGCGCCAACGCCGCAGCGCGCGTGCGTCCTTCCTTCTCCGTGCCGACGCGGCCTCTATTCCCGCACCCATTCGGCCGACGACACAGCCGTTGGGCTCCGCACTGCGCGTACCGGCGTTACGCACGCACACCCACCCCCCTCGCGAACGCACGACTCATTGTCTTTGTTGTTTCTCCTCTTTCTTAACGTCTTTGTTTGTTGTTTGTTGTTTGTTTTGTTTTTTGTTTTTTGTTTTTTTTTTTCGTTTTTCCCCACCGCCACATGTGACACAATGCCGCCCTCCACCTTTCGTTCGTGGTTGCTTGCTTGCTTGCTTTGTTTCTCTTTCTCATTGGTACACGTCCGACGCGCTCCATTTCCACCACACCACGGCCATCAGCCTCCTCAACGGGCAGGCGCAGTGTGCCATTCTCCGGCGCACAAGC
This sequence comes from Schistocerca nitens, assembly GCF_023898315.1. NCBI lineage: Eukaryota > Metazoa > Arthropoda > Insecta > Orthoptera > Acrididae > Schistocerca > Schistocerca nitens. Next base: position 169,851 of record NW_026046004.1, read on the forward strand.
ACACCGCGCGGTACTGGCGCGGCTCGCTCTCCTCGCCCCCACGCCACGCCACGCCACGCCACCGGTGCGCAGCAGCACATGTGATGTCTCGCAACACGACACGCGGTGCGCACACCCCGACCACGCGGCTCTAAAGGCATGGCACCGGCGACATGCGCCGCCCCAGCCACGCATCCGTCGTCTCACGTTGTTCACTGCCAGCCGCGTCGGAGGCTACAACCGCAACCACCACAACAACGGTCCCCCTCCCGGCAACACATTTGTTGCACAAACAAACACAACCGCCGAGCGCAGCGCGAACCACCCACACGCGCCCTCCGCGTCTCCTTTCTCCTTTCGCCCCCTCCCATCTCCCGAATATGCCAGCAGCGCAGCGTTACGCGTGCCCCTCACCCGTCCACACTACCGCGAAACGAACACGCCTTCCGGGCCACCTGCAAGGGCACGCCCACCACCAAATACTGCCGTATTCACGGACGCAGTTCGCAACACGCAACGCACTCTCCACCTACCTTCTTTCTCTCGTCCCTTCTCTTTAAAAACAAAACAAACACACAAACCAACCACGGCTAACACACTTTTTCGCGACACCTTTGACTGCGTTATCTCGACCGTGACGGCAGCTATCGACCATCCATTCCCCACTACACACACACACACATCATTCGCTACACCGCACACGAAACGGCAAGGGCAAGGCACTCTCTCATAGATTCTTCCTCCGAGCCATATCGGGCGAACGTTGCATCCGGGAAGGCAATGCAATTCAGCCGTCACCACGGCCGACACTTGCAGCCGCGCCGTAAACGCATGTCAGTGCGGCTGCAATGCACGGGAACGTTCCGTTGCTCTAGACAGCGCCTCTCCGTTTTTCCCCTGTCTCGTTTTCCGGTGATTGCTTCTCCTTCTTCTTTTTCTTCGTTTCGTTTCGTTTTATTATTTTCGTTCCCCTCCTCCACCATTGTTTCCGTCCCCACAGTTTTTTTTTTTTTTTTTGCTCATTCCACACGTTCTGCCCAGACAAGACATGACATCCGACCGATCACAGTCAGCCTTTCGTCACCGTTCGCAGCGCCGACGGTGCCACAGTGAGACGGGTGTTCAGACCGACACGTTGCCATGATGCCCATAGACAGCTACTCAGGGCCGCCGGATCGGATCACATCACCGACAAACCGGCCATTTCACCGGGGGACACAGACAACCGCGTGTACGCCCATAACAACAAACAACGGCCGTCGTCGTCTACCGTCACTGAACCGAACACACGTGCACCTTGAATGACGACACCGGCGTGCGTGCGCACAACAATCAATCATTCAAATCAACTGCAGAAACGGCTATCAAAATCAAGGGCCAAATAAATGGGTACACCACCGTGCGTGTCGCCTACCCCACCCGCCCGTACAATTCTTGCGTCTTCTTAATGACTAGTAAAGACACGTCCATTTTTTTTTTTTTTTTTAAAACGTCACCAACACACCTCCACGCCGTACAGCAAAGGGAATAGTAGACGGCAACACAACATTTCACCCTCGCCATCATGTATGTATGATGTGACAACAAACAAACCCGCAGACGGCCCTAACGGTGACATCCAACAATCGCGAGGGGTTTCAATTGCAGTCACGTGACTAACCGGGCAGACAGAGACAAAGAAAGGAAAGGAATCAGCGACACAGACAACACCTCCTGTCTGTGTGTCGACAAACAACCAACCAACCAACCAACCACGCCACGACTCGCGAGCACGCATAACCACCACCACCACCACCACCAGCTGCTTCGCAACCAACCAAACCGGGTAGCTATGCGCCGCCTCACACAAACAACAATTCCGCTCTTCCCGCAAAGGCAATTTGGTGGCCCTGAAAAGGGCCGTTTTGCCGCTCTCGCAACGGAGGGGAGCTCCCTAGAGCCTTAACCCCCTCACTTGGAGCTCGTGTACTTGGTCACCGCCTTCGTGCCCTCGCTCACGGCGTGCTTGGCCAGCTCGCCAGGCAGCAAGAGCCGCACAGCCGTCTGGATCTCGCGGGACGTGATGGTCGAGCGCTTGTTGTAGTGCGCCAGGCGAGACGCCTCGGCCGCAATGCGCTCGAAAATGTCGTTCACGAAGCTGTTCATGATGCTCATCGCCTTCGACGAGATGCCCGTGTCGGGGTGCACCTGCTTCAGCACCTTGTAGATGTAGATGGCATAGCTCTCCTTCCTCTTGCGCTTCTTCTTCTTGTCGCCCTTCGAAATGTTCTTCTGCGCCTTGCCAGCCTTCTTGGCGGCCTTCCCGCTAGTCTTGGGCGGCATCTCGAACGTACAACAGCAAGCAGCAAGCGCTCCGCTCTAGTCAGCGTCTCCCCACACAGTGGCACCCGCCGCTACCGCAACACCCCACCTTTACCAGCTCGCCCTGTTGCGGCCGCCGACCAATGGGGCGCGCGCGCAACCGGCCGCCGCACCCGAGCCCATAAAGGGACCCCCACCCTAGTCCCGCCGCCACGCACTCCGCTGCTCGACTCGCTGCGGCTCGCACCGTTACGTTACGTGTTTCAACTAGCCAAACGCCATGTCCGGACGCGGAAAGGGAGGCAAAGTCAAGGGCAAGTCAAAGTCCCGCTCAAGCAGGGCTGGGCTCCAGTTCCCGGTCGGCAGAATCCACCGCCTCCTGCGCAAGGGAAACTACGCCGAGCGCGTCGGCGCCGGGGCGCCCGTCTACCTCGCCGCCGTCATGGAGTACCTCGCGGCTGAGGTGCTCGAGCTGGCCGGAAACGCGGCCCGCGACAACAAGAAGACGCGCATCATCCCGCGCCACCTGCAGCTCGCCATCCGCAACGACGAGGAGCTCAACAAGCTCTTGTCGGGCGTCACCATCGCACAGGGTGGTGTCCTGCCCAACATCCAGGCCGTCCTGCTGCCAAAGAAGACCGAGAAGAAGGCCTAAACAGAGAGCGCGGCGCTGCGCTTGCGTGCTCCCTGCACGCAAACGCGCCTGCCTTTGCCTTGCCGGCTCGGCTCACAACAATCGGCCCTTTTCAGGGCCACCACACAAACCTACGTCCAAAGCAAAGTTTCCGTCGTCCGTGCTCGCCGCACTTTACACAACACGTCCACATACATACATTGCACAGCCAGCGCCGGCGCACGTCCGCCATCTTGTCCACAGCCCGTGTGGCCGAACGCGCACACATTTTGTCGTTTCTCTCTTTTTGTCTTTTTTGTTTCTGCACCCCTCCGCGCACGCACAGAGTCGCGTTCCAAACGACAACGACATCAATACACCGATAATGTGATGATCATTGTTAGCATTATAATGTTTCAATTAAAGGGGCGCGCGTGGCACAGACAAAAAAAACCAAACAGCTGATCCGATCGATCGATCGATCGATCCGGCCCGCCCGCCTATGCCCACGCCACAAACAAACAACAAACCACGCACACACTGGACTCAGCCGCGCCCATCGCGTCAAACTCAAAAACTAACGCACGCGCAGCAGCAACAACAACAACAACACGCACAGGCAACACAGACTCTTTCGCACTTTTCAATCTCCGAACAGTGTGGTGGCCCTGAAAAGGGCCGTTTTCGTCTCTCCCACCAAGCACGGGCACGGCACGGCCGCGGGAAGGCCACAACGCAGCACAGCACACCGGCTGGCTGGCTGCCTGCCTGCCTAACCGCCGAAACCGTACAGGGTGCGCCCCTGCCTCTTCAGGGCGTACACCACGTCCATGGCCGTCACAGTCTTGCGCTTGGCGTGCTCAGTGTACGTCACCGCGTCGCGGATCACGTTCTCCAGGAACACCTTCAGCACTCCGCGGGTCTCCTCGTAGATCAGACCAGAGATGCGCTTCACGCCGCCCCTGCGAGCCAGGCGGCGGATGGCGGGCTTCGTGATGCCCTGGATGTTGTCGCGCAACACCTTGCGGTGCCGCTTGGCGCCACCCTTGCCCAGCCCCTTTCCTCCCTTGCCGCGGCCTGTCATTCTTCTTCCTTCCTCCTCCTCAAAGCAAGCAAGCGAAAAAACACAAGCGCCAGCTCCTCACCCGGCGCTAGCGAGTCGGCGAGCTCTTCGCTTCGCTTGAAAATCACGGACCTCCTCAGTCCGGAGATGGTGGAGGCTAAGCAGCAGTGCTGCTGTTCCTCCTTGATTCCTCGGTTGTCGTATTTGTGGCCTCTCGTTGGAATGGGCCTCGGCTACCCCGCTGAGTTTAGACTAGCGAAGTAGTCGTGTATTGGTATGTCTTCTGGGGCAGGCTGACGCCTGCCGGAGCGCCACTCCTCCTTCACCCACTTCTCTGTGACCCGGGTGATGTGTTCCCAGTCCGAAGGGGTGAAGATGGGGCGGCTGTTGAGCAATTTCAGCTCCTTCCTGGTTACGGCCTCATGCAAGATGCACCTCATGTGTTTGAGGTCACACGGTTGGTGAGGCGGTGGTGGCTTCGCGTGCGCCGGCGTGAAGGGGTATGGGTTTTCCCCGTGAGGGTACGACCCGTCCTTCAGCGACGCCACGATCTTCTTGAGGAAGGGCTGCACGCTCCGCTCGTCTGGGAGCGGAAGGGGCAGCTCTTCGTCTGTTACCGCTTCTGCAGCTTGCGAAGAAGCGGGCTTCGTCCTGAGGGGTGGAGTGGCTGGACAGGCGTTGTCCAGGCCCGGTTGTGCCCAGCCATTAATATTCCGGAACATCTGCATCGCCTGGTCCGCGATCGCATCGAGCGACCGGCGTTCCGCCGCCGTCACGGTAACTGTGGGTGTCTCCGTGTGCGTCTCCACGTCGTGTGCCCGCGGCTCGACCTCCCCGTCAGGAGGGAGAGCAGGCAGCACCACTTCGATCTCCATGGGTGCCTCCGCGCCGCCCGTCACATCAACTGGCGGCTCGGGTGGCACCGTCTGGGTGGAGGCGTCGACCCCCGTTGGCCGACTCGCAGTGGGGTTTGGCGTCTTCCTGAGGACCCGCAGCTCCTCACGCAGCTGTTGCAGCTGGCGGTGAACAGCCACGAGTTCCTCCCTCATGGCGGCCCTCTCGGCCGCAAGGGCCGTGTGGAAGGCAGCCAGTGCGTCGTCGGTGGTGGCTTCGCGACGGCACGGTGCGCCACCCCCGCGGGAACGGGGGGGCGGGACGTCCGTCTCGACGCCAGGCAGCTCTGCTGGGCGTGGGGCGGCCATCTTGTGTCTGTAGCCCCGCACGTAGGCGCAGCTGCGCGAGTTTGCGGCGTGGGCACCGCCGCAATTCACGCACTTGGCAGCCGCGTCGCGAGGCTTGGTGCAGTCGCGTGTGTCGTGTGCCTCAGCACACTTCAGACACGCTAGAGTGCCCCTGCACGCTTTCGCGATGTGCCCCATCTTTTGGCACTTGAAGCATTGCTGCTCCGTGCGCTGCTTCTTCTTGTGGCGGCGACTGCGACCGCGGTCCTTCCCGATCGCATCGACCAGGAGTTCGATCGCGGCCGCAATCTTGCTGCCCTTCCTGCGTCCAGCCATGTTCGCCTGCGTGTGGAGGTGCGTGCCGGTGGTGCGAGCTCTCTGCCGCCGCCCCCCTATATAGACTCTGGCCCGCCCTCCCCCCACCACGCGCACCGAGGGCATATAAGCGCGGCGCGGGGCCGCGCGGGCCCGTTGTCAAGGCAGCACCGGACGCTTCGTGTACCGCATGCACCTCCACGCCGCTAACCGCTATGGCCCGCACAAAGCAAACGGCCCGCAAGTCCACCGGCGGAAAGGCGCCGCGCAAACAGCTCGCCACCAAGGCGGCGAGGAAGAGCGCGCCCGCCACCGGCGGCGTCAAGAAGCCCCACCGCTACAGGCCGGGCACCGTCGCCCTGCGGGAAATCAGGCGCTACCAGAAGAGCACAGAGCTGCTCATCCGCAAGCTGCCGTTCCAGCGCCTAGTGCGCGAGATCGCCCAGGACTTCAAGACCGACCTGCGCTTCCAGAGCTCCGCAGTCATGGCCCTGCAGGAGGCCAGCGAGGCCTACCTCGTCGGCCTCTTCGAAGACACCAACCTGTGCGCAATCCACGCCAAGCGCGTCACCATCATGCCCAAGGACATCCAGCTCGCGCGCCGCATCCGCGGCGAGCGCGCCTAGAAACCGCGCCGCGCACGCGCACGCGCGCCCGCCCAACAAAAACGGCCCTTTTCAGGGCCACTAACATCTCTCCGTCGCGAGCAAAACTTTTGTCGGTCTTGCCGCCCCGCAAAACAACAACAACCAATTCCCCTCCCGTCCACAGCCGCTCTCGCCAACAATCGACGTCACTCCCATCCCTCACAATACACACACACACACACACACACACACACACACACAACAGCCGGACGACGTCACCACACACCACGGGTGGCTGGCCGCCGCCGTCTCCGAGGCGCGCGCACGCTACGCTACACTACAACGTCAACGCCACCGCGCCTTCCCAATTCCCGCCGGCCACTTCCACGTCTCACGTCCCCCCGCCGCTTTGAGACAGAGAGAGACACAACACACACACAAAAGACACGACATCCGCAAAGCAAGCAAACACACAAACAAACAAGAGTCTCCAGAAACATACATGAGCAACCAAACGTCGGCCGCCGCAAAAAAAAAAAAAAACAACTACAACAACAACAAAAACAAATAAAATAAAATAAAAAGACCAACAAACGGCCACAACCGCTCCGCTACCGCGCGCCGCCGCCTACCGCCACCGGCACCACAATCCAACCACCACGGCACGCAAACAGTACCCACAAGGGTCACACACAACCAACCAACCAACCACACCGGCGCATGCACGACAATCAACGCCTTCCCGACGTCCTTTGATGGCCCTGAGAAGGGCCGTTTTGGGCCGCGCGACAGCCGCAGCCGTGCCATCGCGCGCCACTAAGACGACGCGGGGGAGGGCGGTGGGGGACGACGGCGTCAAGCGCCAACCCCTCTCCCTTGCCTTTCTTTAACGTTACTACTTTACTTCTTCTTCTTGGGCGACGCCTTCGCCTTAGACGGCGTCGTCGCCTTCTTCGGGCGCGGCGCCTTCGGCTTCTTCGTCGGAACCTTGGCGGCCTTCTTCGCCTTCGACGGCGACTTGGCCTTGGCCGGCTTGGCCGCAGCCGCCTTCTTCGCACCCGCGGGAGCCGCCGACGCCGCAGACGCCTTCTTGGCGGCGCCCGCCTTCCGACCGGTCGCCGCCTTCACGCCACCAGCCTTCTTTGCGCCGGCCGCGCGGCCGCCCTTCTTCTCCTTGCTGGCCGGAGCGGCGCGCTTCTTCTTCGCACCGCCGGCACGGGCCTTGCCGCCCTCGGCCGCCCCGCCGCCGGCGCCGGCAAGCTTGAAAGAGCCGGACGCGCCCTTCCCCTTCGTCTGCACCAGCTCGCCAGCCACGACGGCCGACTTGAGGTACTTCTTGATAAAGGGCGCCAGCTTCTCCGCGTCCAGCTTGTAGTGCGCGGCAATGTACTTCTTGATCGCCTGCAGCGACGAGCCGCCGCGCTCCTTCAGACTCTTGATGGCGGCCGTCACCATCTCAGAGGTGCGCGGGTGCGCAGGCTTGGCGCGCGGCTTCTTCGCAGACGCCGCAGACTTGGCCTTCTTCGTCGTGCCGGTGGCGGCGGGTGCCGCAGCAGTCTCGTTCGTAGCCGCCTGATCTGCCATTATTTCGACGGACGACGCGCGTACACACAACAACAGAACAGCGAGAGAGCGGCGAGCACGGCAGAGAATAGCCGCCGCGCCGCCAGGCCCAGCCAGTGTCGCGGGCGGGCGCGGACGGCCGAGAGAGCGGCCGCCACTCTGCGCGCCGCCGCGCCGCGCCTCCCGCGCTTGCTACCGCCCAACGTCCGACAGCCTGTGCGGACCAGCCCCAAACCTGCGCCGCAACCACCCGCGCCATTCAAACCACCGAGGATGGGGCTACACACGGCCACACCACAGTCGCCAACCAGTCGCCACGGCAGCGCCGCAAACCACGGCCAAACTGCAGCTACCGCGCGCCACAGCCTGGCTCGGCCCGCCGAGAATCGCCGCCCCCGCCCAAATGCCGCCCCCACAGCCCCAGCCGACGACCCGCCACAATGGCCAAACCTTCGGCAAAACTGGCGCACCGTCGCCGCGCCAGCCCGGCCAGCGCGGCCGCCGCCACAGCCACACAAGCGGAGGCGTGCGGCGATGACGGCCGTGCAAACGCACCTCCGCCGCCCCATCGCCCTCCCACCGTTTCCCGATCGGCCCGCGGCCGTCGGGCCACCTCGCCCGCCAACATTCGCGCCCGTTTCTCACAACATTGCCCGCCGCAAAACAAAAACGAGCGCCGCCTGCGCAACATGGGCACCGGCCAACCGAGGCGCCGCCGCCCCTCGCCGCTTTCAGCGAGGGTGGCTAACCGCCATCCGCAACTACAGACGCACCGAATCTGCCTTCATCAAAAGCACACACCGACAGCCGACCTCTAACATTTAGACTCCGCAAGCCACCCAACGGTGTGTGGCGGAGGGCACTTCACGTGCCAATGTCATTTACCTCCCTTTGCTGTTCCAGTCGCGTATGGTTCGCGGGACGAACCGACAGTCTGCAAAAAAAAAAAAAAAACGCCTCCGTGCGCGCTCGAATCTCTCTAACCACATCCATTCGTGATCTCCTCGGGAGGTATACGCAATATATTCGATACCCCATCCAGAAACGCAATATCTCGAAACCTGGCGAGCAAGCTACACCGCGATGCAGAGCGCCTCTATTGCAGAGTCTGCCGCGTGGGTTTGTTAAACATCTCCGTAACGCTATCACGGTTACCAAATGACCCTGCGACGAAACGTTGGATCGTCTCCGTCGCCTCCGTCAACGCGACCTGGTACGGATCCCACACTGATGGGCAACACGCACGTATAGGTCGAACGAACGGGTGTTTTGTAAGCCACCTCCTCCTTTGTTGATGGACGACATTTGCTACGCATTCTCCCAATAAATCGCAACCTGGTACCCGCCTTACCAACAATTACTTTTGTTTGTTTTTTTTTTTTGTTTTTTTTTTTTAATATGATGATCATCCCACTCCCAATCACTCCGCACGCATACTCCCAGATATTTTACAGACGTAACTGCTACCAGTGTTTGTCCCGCTATCATATACTCAATCATACAATAAAGGGTCCTTCTTTCTATATTATTCGCAATACATGTTAAGGGACAGTTGCCACTCCCTGCACCACGTGCCTATCCGCTGCAGATCGTCCTGCATTTTTCGCTGCAACTTCTCTGTATACTACAGCATCATCCGCGAAAAGACGCATGCAACGTCCGACACTATCTACTAGGTCATTTATATACATTGTGTGTGAAGAGCAATGGGTCCCATAACACTCCCCTGTGGCACGCCAGAGGTTACTTTAACGTCTGTAGACGTCTCTCCATTGATAACACAACATGCTGTGTTCTGTTTGCTACAATCTCTTCAGTCCAGCCACACACTTGGTCCGACATTCTGCAGACACTTACTTTGTTTATCAGGCGACAGTGCGGAACTGTATCGAACGCCCTCCTTCCGGATGTCAACCAAAATGGCATCTACCTGGGAGCCTGTATCTAATATTTTCTGGGTCCCATGAACAAATAAAGCGCGTTGGGTCTCACACGATCGCTGTTTCCGGAATCCATGTTGATTCCTACATAGTAGACACTGGGTTTCCAAAAAACGACATGCTACTACTCGAGCATAAAACATGTTCTCAAATTCTACAACCGATCGACGTCACAGATATAGGGCCTATAGTTTTGCGCATCTGCTCGACGACCCTTCTTCAAGCCCGGGACTACCTGTGCTCTTTTCCAATCATTTGGAACCCTCCGTTCCTCTAGAGACTTGCGGTACACGGCTGTTAGGAGGTTCTGTCGCGTACTCTGTGTAGAATCGAATTGGTATCCCGTCGGGTCCAGTGGACGTTCCTCTGTTGAGTGATTCCAGTTGCTTTTCTATTCCTCCTTGGACACTTATTTCGATGTCAGCCATTTTTTCGTTTGTGCGAGAAGGAACTGCAGTGCGGTCGTCCTCCGTGACACAGCTTTTGGAAACAGGTGTTTAGTATTTCACAGCTTTACGCGTGTCATCCTCTGTTTCGAGCCGCTTACTACTGATTCAACGTACGACCACAACGTCCTAGGATTTGATTTGATTTCCTGTCACGTCGGTACATGGAATTGTACTTTCGCATTCACCGGACGCTTCACGCATAGCCCTCCTTACGCTAACTTTGGACATCGTTTAGCGTCTGTTTGTCTGAGAGGTTTTGGCTGCGTTTCAACTTTGAGTGAAGCTCTCTTTGCTTTCGCTATAGTTTCCTAAACTTTGGTTGTTGTACCGCGGTGGGTTTTTCCCATCCCTCGCAGTTTTACTCGGCACGTACCTGTCTAAGACGCATTTTACGATTGCCTTGCACTTTCTCCATAAACACTCAACATTGTCAGTGTCGGAGCAGACATTTGCGTTTGCATCTGCCTGGTAGTCTCAAATCTGCCTTCTATTACTCTTGCTAAACAGATAAACCTTCCTCCCTTTTTTTTTTTTTTTTGTTTTTTTTTTTTGTTTTTTTGTTTGTATATTCCTACTAACGTCCATATTCAGCGATGCTGCAACGGCCTCTTGTTCACTGGGTCCCTGTTCTGCACATACAGAGTCGACAAGTTCGGGGTCTGTTTGTCATCGGTAGGTCCACGATGTTATCTCCACGAGTCGGTTCTCTCTCTGTTTAATTGCTCGCGGCATTTTTCGTTCGGATGGTGCACTCAGTATACTGTCACTCGATGCTCTGTCCCTACCACCCGTCCTGAACATCTGGCACATTGAAATCTCCACCTAAGACTGTAACACGCTGCGGAAAGGAAAATGTATGTCCACATTTTCTCTCACTTGTTCGGCCACTAATGCTGCTGAGTCGCGAGGTCGGTAAAAGGAGCCAATTATCAACCTAGCTCGGCTGTTGAGTGTACCCTCCACCCACAATAGTTCACAGGAACCGTCCACCACTTCTACTTCACTACACAGGATAAACTACTACTAACAGCGACGAACCACTCCACCACCGGTTGCATGCACGCTATCCTTTCTAAAGCACCGTCTGTACCTATAACGATTGCAGCTTCGGCGCTTTCTATCAGCGCTTGACGTTCCGGTACTTTACCAACGCAGAGCTTCGACAGTTGACAATTACAATACCGATTGCCGCTTGGTCCCCGCATGTCCTGACCTTGCCCCGCGCCCGTTGCCCTTTCCGTACTTGCCCAAGGGCCATCCAACCTAAACAGAACCGCCCAGCCCACGCCACACAACCCCTGCTACCCGTGTAGCCGCTGAAACACGTATGTTGTGCGGCAGCGATGCTGAGACATTGTAGAATCTCTGACCAGAGCAGTTGCGCTCGACTCGCAGTAGCGAGCAGTCAGTCAGTCTGCAGTAGTCAGTCCTCAGTAGTGCTTGGAGTCTGTGAGTAGCAGTAGCGGAGAGCAGTCGGCGGGCGTCGGCACCGCAATGGTCGAGATACAGGATAAGGTATATTGTTAATCAGCCTCCCGCTCAACTAGCAATATTAATTAAGTGTAATTTTCTGTAAAAATCGCCCCCAATAATAATTTTGATTTTTTTTGAAAGCAATTTTTTAACAAAAGTATCATTTGATTCCCTTGCATTTCCTTAAACAAAAAATTTCAGTTAACTTCAAAAAAATTTAGTTATGGCGATACATCTATTGCAAGCTGTGCCGCAGAATAAGAGCAGAATTTTGACATGCAGTTTTAATAAGGTAAGAAATTTATTCTGAATTCGCACAGGGCAAACACCGACATTTCGGTTTAATTGACTTTTGGTTATCACTGTAGTTTCATTGTCATGAGATTATCGTTCATTATTTTATGGGAACTTGTACTTGAGTCAGATAGCGAGCTTTCATTTAATTGTCATTGTTATTAATATTTTTGCGGGAAGGTTACGCTTGGCTCCATTTCCATTAAGTAATGTCTTTAATATTTCTTGTGGGGAGGTTACACTTGGCGACACCCGGTCCAGGATCGTATTTCGTTGAGAATCTTTTGAAAAACAGTCAGATATCTGCTCTTATTTCTTAGATATAATTAGGATTTGGCGCAACGCTTTTACTAATTTGTGACTTTCTTTCCTTAGATCATCGGCAATTCGTTGCTCTGTTGAATTTGTGTGTTGCTTTTGTATTTGTGCTTATTTCTTTTTTGAATAATTGTGACTGTTGTAAAAATGCCGCGAAAGACTGTGAATAGTGTATCGCGAGGTATTTTGAATGAAATTACCGATTTAAACAGCGTGACTGATAGTAATTGTGACACGCAGTGTAATGATGACAATCCTGCGTGCACCGACAATCAATGCTTTTCAACCACTAACGATGATTTTTGTCGTAATGATGAACAAACGAACTCGGTTATGTCCTCTGTTGATTTGACGACAATCGATGACGAGGGACGCTCTGTTGTAATGAGCGCTGCCCAGCCTAATACACCCGGTCTGGAAAATTCAACTAACGCACAGACAAATTTTTCGAATGAAAATGATCAATGTACGGAAAGTACGCCGGATTTATTTAATTCCGAAATAGTGACCGACAGTGTAAATTCGACTGAGAAACCTTTGTGTGAATCTCAGAATAACCAAATGGTTACTGAAAATGAGACAATTCCAGATCCAGTATTAATTAACACAGAGAATAGAAATGCTAATTTTGGCTTGGAACAAATTATGGCATTTTTGCAACAAAGTTTCAGACAACAGAGTGAAAAACAAGACAAACTTAGTGAACAGGTCAGACAACAGAGTGAAAAACAAGACAAACTTAGTGAACAGGTCAGACAACAGAGTGAAAAACAAGACAAACTTAGTGAACAGGTCAGGCAACAGAGTGAAAAATTAGACAACAATTCCAGGCAGCTTAGTGAACAAATTAGAGCCGTTGCCGCGCAATGTCATGACACTAAGGAACAGTTACGCGAGGAAATTGAGGCTTGTTCAAGAAAAAGTAGCGAAGAAATTAGGTCTGTAGCTCTGGAATTAAAGGAATCGCAAACAGCTGCAACAGAAACACTCAGAGACGAAATTAGCGGAGTCGCTAAACAATGCTCTGAAAAAGCTACACAATTACGCGACGAGTTTAAAGCAATGACAACAGAACTTTCGCGCACAATGGATGAAAAGATTGACGCGAAATTCGAACAACAGAACACTCAAATTAACGAACGTCTTAGTCTTCACATACAGAACAGTGATACGCGTTTCCGCAAATTTATTGATGATCAAAATAAAGTCAAACGTCAAGTCATGGAAACAATCACTGCACAGAGACAAGAAGACAAACGTAAGATGTTTGCGAAAGCAAAAACATACGTAGACAACAATATTGCTACAATGTCCGATAAAATTAATACCATCGAACAGTTGAACGCGGAATTACGCGATGAAATTTCTGATCTTAAATCAAAAACAGATACACATACAGCAGATATTCAGACAGTGACAGACAGATTTGAAGAATTAGAAATAACACAGGATTCCGATGTCGTCAAAGCTGACATTAAACAACTGAACGAAATTACACGTAAGTTGCAAAAACAGATTAATGCGTCCGATTCTAAAAACGATGATCAGGCAAAAATACTGACTGAAAAATGTGATGAATTGGCCAGTCGTATTGACGTCATCGAAAGCACTAATGACAATAAATCAGACGATACTTCACCGGTTTCATTCAACCAAACACCTGAATTTCAAAATCTACAGCAGACTATTAATGAGATAGATTCATCTAATAACACATTGCGTCGAAAACTGTCAAGTTTACAGCAGGAAGTAACAGAGTTGAAAAATATTTCGGTTAATAACGCATCACAGCAGACGCCACTTTGCGAACATTTGTCAGATTCGCGCAACGCGTGCAATTTGGGTAATCTACAAAGAGCACCCGACTTTGATTCCGAACAATCACAGTTCAACAGATTCTCTTACAACCATGAACCTGTTCCATCACACAGAGACGATAATTTCGATTACAAACATTTTCTGTCAGTGAGAAAGTTTAAAATATTTAAAAACGACAGAACACAGATTCACCCGCTAGATTGGATACAACAGTTTAGCTTTGCTTTTCCACCGACTTGGCCCGTTACGCACAAACTGGAATTTATTTGCAGCTTTTTGGAAGGCGAACCGGCAACTCGTATGAGGCCGATCGCGAGACAATGTTATTCAGTAGAGGAATTTCAGAATGCTTTTCTGTCAGCGTACTGGTCGAAGACGACACAGCGCGGAATTAAAGATCAGTTAATTAGCTTACCAAATTATGAGAACTCCAATTTTCCCAGTGTCACTCAATTCTTTGAACACATGGTGCAACAAAATCAGTATTTAAGTGAACCTTATAGTGAATCTGCACTTATTCAATTATGTATCTCTAAATTACCACGATCATTAAGAGTGTCACTTCTAACGGGTCAGCAAAAAGAAAACATTTCAGCATTCAGAGATCTATTGCAGCTTTTAGAAGTGCAGCAATCTGATTATTCTTTCGTAAACAAAAATTTTTCGTATAGTAATCAAAGTCAACAAACTTACAGTAATTACGATCAGGGACGTAATTTCAACAGGAAAAGTAACAGACACTTTAGGAACGACAACCACCAGAACTTTAATAACAGGCAAAATTCTCATTATCAATATCATCAAAATATTCAGCAACAGGAACCACCTTTTAGTAACAATAGACGATTTCCACCACAACAGCATGAAAACCAGCCGGTTAGAATACCTAACCAACAATGGAATGCACAAGGTCAACCAGGCTTTAATGTTTCGCCGCGTGCACGTATAGTCCCTGATACAACAAATGGTAACGCACGGCAGCAAAGGAACAACTACGTACAGAAAACACAGTATTTCAATTCCTATCGCAATGCACCGTATAGGAACGACTATTACGACAGACGTAGAAATAATGAGGACAATTTTCAGCGTACATCTAACAACAGTCGGTCCTACCAGCAGCAAAATGATCAGCAACAACATATTCTTGTGAATGAACCCGATAGTAGGTATCACCCAGGGCGTAACACGTCTGGAAGAAGTAATAGAACTGTTCAAATTGTAGAAATGCCACAACATCCTCGTGATGATAATAATAACACGTCAGATAGAATCTGACTAGATACTGTACAGGACGCATCTTCCAATAACACAAGCACTAGTTTTGACACGCAAAATGTTGTTCACGAGAATGTAATTACGTTTGACGACATCAGAGACACTCTTTTGCAGGAAAAACCAGTTGTTCAGAAAAATATTTCACATCCTGTCATCGAAATTAAAATTGGTTCATCGAAATTTTCAGCGGTAATAGATTCCGGATCACCTATGTCAGTTATTAATGAGGAAACTTTTAACGAGTGCAACAAAGAGAATACTTATCCTACATTACCTTTAGGCAAAACGAAAGTGAAAGGAGCAGTATCGAGTAAAGGAGTGGATGTAAAATTACAGACGCATTTATCATTTTGTATTGGAGGTCATACTTTTCATTCAAATTTTTGGATTGTTCCCTTATTGACAACAGACGTTATTTTAGGCATGAACTTTCTCGTACAACACGACGCAGTGGTTGATTTTCAAAATTCTTATTTAATGTTGAAAGATGAAAATGTGCAATTAGCTTTAGAATTTCAACATTCACTATCTGCAGAAGAACAAACAATTAACTGCACAGAGGTCATTTCAGTATCGCGTAACATAGACTGTAATCCCACATTGTTCACGGACACGTACGTACATAACTATAACACTCCAGACGAAACTGACTACGACGTAATGCAAATGATTTCTGATAAAGTTAAACAAAGCAGTGCAAATACAGACGACGAACGAACGCAATTACATAAAATTCTTTTACAACAAGCTCCAGTTTTCGACAACATTCCTGGTACTATGTCCGGCTTTATGTACGAATTTCAAGTCAAACAGCACGACACATTTAAAGCAAAGCATTATCCCATTCCATATATCCACAGAGAACAAGTTAAAAAAGAATTGCAGGATATGCTCGATCAAGGAATTATTGAACCAGCAGTTAGCCCGTACATAAACCCGCTGCATATTGTTAAGAAAAAAGATGGCTCACTTCGCCTCGTACTTGATTCACGTCACATTAATGACATTATTATTAATGAAACAGATCGACCACAGACATTAGAAGAACTACTACAGAAATTTCACGGTACAGCTATTTATTCCACACTAGATTTGAAATCGGGATTTTGGCAAATACAACTTCATCCGAATTGCAGAAAGTATACAGCTTTTCTCTGTTTTGGTGACTGTTATCAATTTTGTAAATTACCGTTCGGCCTAACTATTTCTTCTGCTGCTTTTATTCGCGGTTTGAACACAATACTTCCGACAGAACTTAAAGACAGAATTACGACATACGTAGACGACATTCTTATTGCAGAAGCTAACTGGTCTGAACATAATCTGATTTTAGAACGACTATTGCAAACTTTCCATGCACAAGGACTCACAGTTAACCTCAGTAAATCACATTTTGGTAAAACTTCTATAAAATTTCTTGGACACGTAATTTCAGCAGAAGGCATTGCGCCTGATCCGGAAAAACTTCAAGCTTTACGTGACATTACTGTTCCTACAACGAAGAAGCAATTACGCAGTTTTTTGGGCTTAATTAACTTTTTTCGTAAATTTATTCATCACTCTGCTTTAGATACACCTAGATTATGCCAATTAACAGGTAAAAACACTATTTGGTCATGGGATAAGCAAGCACACTCTGAATTCGTGAACCTGAAACATGCTTTGTTGAATGCTCCACTTTTATCACACCCAGATCTTACCAGAAATTTTTCCATTGCCACCGACAGTTCCAACACAGCTTTAGGCGTACACATTTTTCAGGAAATTGAAGAAGATGGCTCAATAGTAATTAAAAACATCGCATTTGCAAGTCGCATTTTGTCACCTGCTGAACGAAATTATTCCGTTACTGAACTTGAAACATTATGTGTTGTATGGGCTTTTACGAGATTTCGGCATTTTCTTTATGGAAGACACACGACCGTTTACACAGATCACAGAGCTATTCAATTCTTACTTTCGGCTAAATTCACTCACGACAGGTTAAGTAGATGGAAACTGTATTTACAGGAATTTAATTTTACGATTGTTCACATTCCCGGCACACAAAATGTTATAGCAGACGCACTTTCTCGTTCTCTCAGCAACAATCAGCAAGACGTAGCAACCAACTTCTGCAAAGCAAATTTTAGCGTCATGTACATTCAACAAGTTGCATTTGAAAATTTTATTTCATCGTCATTACAGGACATAGCACGAGAGCAAAGCAAAGACAATGTGTGGAAAGAAATTAAACACCTTTGGCAAGATAAGAATAATGTTACGATTAGAAACCACTACACTGTACGCAATGACATTCTGTTTCGCCGCTCTCATCCAGACAGTAACAATTGGTTATTATGCATTCCTGACGAACTGGTCAACAAATTAATCTGGTACACTCATTTAAGTTATGCACATTACGGAGCCAGAAAATGTTTTCTTATACTGAGACAGAACTGTTATTTTACAAATATGGAAAAACGTATACGACGAGTTTTAGCGTCATGCAAAATTTGCCAGAAAGCTAAGTCTGACACAACTTCACACATTCCTCCATTATATCCCATTATACCTGTTAAATTAAGACATATGGCCGCAGTAGACATTTTTGGTCCAATTCCGAGAACTAATAGAGGTTTTTGCTACATCTTTGTCGCTGTTGAACTCACTTCAAAATTTGTTACCTTCACTCCGTTACGCAAAGCTACTGCTAAAACTGTTTCGAAAGCATTTGTAAAGCATTTCTTATTTCATGTAGGGCATGTGATGAAAGTAATTTCTGACAATGGATCACAATTTCGTTCTGTCATATGGACACGCATGTTACGAGCTAGAAACATTTCTCCGATTTATATATCTAAGTACCACGCTTCTTCGAACCCTTGTGAACGACTAATGAAAGAAATTGGTAAACTGTGTAGAATATACTGCCACAAAAGACATGTTAATTGGGACACACACATACACTCATTCCAAGATGTAATTAATTCCATTCCAAATGAATCCACTATGCTATCTCCGTCTGTTATACTGAAAAACGTTGAACCACCAAACAAAATTAAAGAATTAGTAACATTTCCTACATCTCGTCGATTACGACACCACGAAATAATTGACATTGCGCTGAACAACATCAAACGTGCCGCAGAGCGCCGGAGAAGACAGCAAAAACAGGTTTGTAGACACCGAGATTTTCACGTTGGACAGAAGATATTAGTACGTACACACTATTTATCCAGCAAATTAAAAGGTAAGTGCAGTAAATTTGAACTTCTATACGCAGGTCCATATCGGATTCGCAGCATTCCTCACCCCAATGTTGTACACGTCGAAACTCTGAGAACCAGAAAATCGAAAGGCAACCATCATGTGTCAAACATTAAACCCTTTATCGAATGAAACCACTTTACGATGTAACATGCTATGAGGCCGTTTACACATTTTATGACCACTTATGCAATTATATTCACATTACCAATTACTGATGATTATCGTATTTTTTCTTGGCAAGTGCCCGGCAAGGTAAGGTTAGCAGGTCGCTTTTCTTGTCGTTACACATCAGACCGTGCATATTTTCCAGATGAACTTACACATTTTGTGACCACTTATGCAATTACATTTATGTGACTACCTATTGATGATTATCGTATTTTTTCTTGGCAAGTGCCCGGCAAGGTAAGGTTAGCAGGTCGCTTTTCTTGTCGTTACACATCAGACCGTGCATATTTTCCAGATGAACTTACACATTTTGTGACCACTTATGCAATTACATTTATGTGACTACCTATTGATGATTATCGTATTTTTTCTTGGCAAGTGCCCGGCAAGGTAAGGTTAGCAGGTCGCTCTTCTTGTCGTTACACACTAGACCGTGCATTTTTTCAGATGAACTTACGCATTTTATGAATAATTATGCAATTCTCTATAATGACGCATTAATTTTATCAAATTCTCTCTCCATTGAAGTCTTTAATTATCGCATCTATTAACTACACTACATATAAGCTGAACACAACGAATGTCACATTTTGTCTTTCTTATGTATGTACGATTGTTTTCAAGTTTTGTTTGTATGCACTGTGAACTAGTTAAGGTATAACACACACCATTTGACTTTGACATTTTGCCTTGTGATATCTCAACATCGTGACTGTTTTACATTTTCCTTTTTTTTTTGCTGCTGCATTACGATATTCTCTGTACACTTTTTGCCTTTAAACACTGTCTGTGCTTTGAGATATTACGTTTTCTGTCATGTTATGTTGTATGCTTAATTGAGTCACCATTAACCAGTCACTATTTAATGGGTATATGATTTAAATGCAAGACATTAATCTTTGTTCATCAATTTCAGAAATAAATGATGCGTACAGGAAATGAATTAAACAGAAGTGGGAATTTCACCTATGGAATAAACGAAAGAAGATGCAATAAGCTAATGAGGACGAGTAAATGGATCAGAATTAACAAGCATTAACCAGAATATATTATACACATCGCAGAATAGCAGTCTTAACTAATTTTTTCTTTCAGAATACAAAGCGATTGATGCAAGCTGTCAGACAGAACTACACATTTTAGTTTTAAGTGATGAAATATGCTAGGGATTAGGAATAGTTGTGTGATGAATAATGAAATGATTTTTGCAGATGATAATGAATGCTGATAATGAACAATGATGAAGAATATGGTACTATGAATAATGAAGTTTTTGTTTACAGGTGATGATAATGATGGAGTTATGATGATATGAATAATGAAGTTTTTCTTTACAGATGAGGATAATGTTGAAGTTATGTATTTATGCTATGTAGTTATTTAAGTATTTGTTGCAGTTTACTTTGACAGCAGGTGTTATATTGCGTAGTAGGATGACTGAAGGTTTTGGAAAGGACAGCTATGGAACACATATTTTTATACACATTTCACTACCTGTTAATTCGAAGTTCACTACTTTTCAGCATAGTCTGCGTTTCTTCTTTCAGCTCAATAATCCATTTTGTATTTTTTCTAGGAGAAGCTTTTCATGATACTTACTAAACTTGTTACTTATTATACCTGTTCTAGTACTTGCTATTTTTTTTTTTTTACCCATTTGTGTCTATCATTTATAAATGTGATAACCTTGCTACAGCTGACGAATGACGTTACGCATTTTCATTTATAGGAACAACCTAGAAGCAATTTTTTCTCTTATTTCTTCTTGCTTTCCCTTATAATTACCCAAAGCAATGCATTGCTAGCAGAAAAAAAAAAAAATGTATTACCAGTCCCAAATAATGTCACTAGTTTATGATAATTCTGCATAATACTAATTAGCTCTGAATAGTATGTCACTTGAATAATGACTTCTTATTGTAATGAGACTACTTATTATGCCCATGCTTATTAATGCTATTAACTGATTTTTTAATAATGATTTCTTAATTATATGATGTTTTATACTATTCAATACTTGCTGGCCACTGAGTGCCCATAATTAATGTAATTACTTATTATGCCCATGATTATTAATGCTATGACTGTAATTAACTGATTTTTTAATAATGATTTCTTAATGATATGAATAATACTGAATGATGACTAATGTTTTATACTATTCAATACTTGCTGGCCACTGAGTGCCCATAATTAATGTAATTACCTATAATGCCCATGCTTATTAATGCTATGATTGTAATTAACATTTTTCTAATGATGATTTCTTAATGATATGAATAATACTGAATGATGACTAATGTTTTATACTATTCAATACTTGCTGGCCACTGAGTGCCTATAATTAAGACTTTTTATGAACATGTTCTGTAATATTAAAATACATGGTACAGAAATGTTCAATGACTAGAGTATGGATACCGCAAACTACTTATGTAATCACTAATCAAGACTTGTGTGTTAGTTAATGTCCTTCACCTTCTGACCTAACTACCTGAAATTATTGTAACATCCATTTGTCTTGTCCATCCTCATTATCATGGAGCACTATATTTGGTTTTTGCACTAATTCTACGTTGGTGTGCCGCCTCTTAAAAGCGTGGTGTTGACACGACATGCTGTCCACCACTGTAGGCGAAGAAACTACTTATGTAATCACTAATCAAGACTTTGTTATGGAGCACTGTGTGCCGCCTCTTAAGAGCGTGGTGTTGACACGACATGCTGTCCACCACCGTAAGCGATGAAGACGTTATTCTGGTCCCACTGTTTGGTGTACCTGGTATACTGCCAAATGATAGTATGGAATACTACTACGACGTTTCACTGTCTTGATAAGCTGATAAATACTTCTGGGAACGGAACTGCAGATTGTATCACTTAGTTGTGATTCTGTGGAAAGATATGGACTTTCAGTGCAGCTATGTGCAAACTAAAGTGCTACAACCATGATGCAATCCTTCCTTTCCTATCCTAATAGTGAAAATCATTTTTTTACTAACACCATTTATGTTCATGGCATATACATTTTTTCTCGATTTGTTGAACTCTAGTGCGAGTACACTTGTGTCACTTGTCGACATGATTTTTGCCATTTGTTGTCAAAATACTAAAGACATTTTCGATTTGTTTTGAAGTGCAGTATGTGTGCACTCTTGTTATCTATATACTTTTTGTGATTTGATGATTTTTTCTACTCTTGCGTTTATTTGTTATAAAAATGTTCAAAAGTTTTCAGTGCATGTGCACTTATGTGAATATGTTTTCAACTGAACTACAGTGCCTGTGCACTCTTCTCAATTTTCGATATGATTTGTGTTCATTCTGTATACCTTTTATGATTTATGTCATTTGTTACTCTTGTATATACATTTCGTCTTTTACTGATATGTTCTCCACTGCAGTGCATGTGCACTCATGACACTTGTCAACATGATTTTTTTTTTTTGCCTGTTATGAAACTGCTAAAGAATTTTTTAGTGTGTGTACACTTTGTTATCTGTCAAATAATTTGTATATACATCTTTCCTGATTTGTTTTGTACTTATATTTTGTCTTGTCTGTAATGTTTTGTAATCGGTGCATGCGCACAACATTTAATTCATGTGATACATCTAAATATTTTGTTAATTAAAGGAAAAATTTGTTACGATGGCAAGTCCAAATGACTCACCATCGCTGCCAAATTTTTGCCCCCCCAGTGGAGGGTTATGAAACACGTATGTTGTGCGGCAGCGATGCTGAGACATTGTAGAATCTCTGACCAGAGCAGTTGCGCTCGACTCGCAGTAGCGAGCAGTCAGTCAGTCTGCAGTAGTCAGTCCTCAGTAGTGCTTGGAGTCTGTGAGTAGCAGTAGCGGAGAGCAGTCGGCGGGCGTCGGCACCGCAATGGTCGAGATACAGGATAAGGTATATTGTTAATCAGCCTCCCGCTCAACTAGCAATATTAATTAAGTGTAATTTTCTGTAAAAATCGCCCCCAATAATAATTTTGATTTTTTTTGAAAGCAATTTTTTAACAAAAGTATCATTTGATTCCCTTGCATTTCCTTAAACAAAAAATTTCAGTTAACTTCAAAAAAATTTAGTTATGGCGATACATCTATTGCAAGCTGTGCCGCAGAATAAGAGCAGAATTTTGACATGCAGTTTTAATAAGGTAAGAAATTTATTCTGAATTCGCACAGGGCAAACACCGACATTTCGGTTTAATTGACTTTTGGTTATCACTGTAGTTTCATTGTCATGAGATTATCGTTCATTATTTTATGGGAACTTGTACTTGAGTCAGATAGCGAGCTTTCATTTAATTGTCATTGTTATTAATATTTTTGCGGGAAGGTTACGCTTGGCTCCATTTCCATTAAGTAATGTCTTTAATATTTCTTGTGGGGAGGTTACACCGCTTGTTGCGTATAGTGGACTCCACCTAAGACTATATAACATAACATGCCCTAAGGCATTCGCGGTGTACACCACCCTAAGGTGAGGTTAGGTTAGGTGGACGTGGGTTAGGTTAAGGGTTACAGTTAGGTTAAGCGTCAAAGTTAGGTTAAGCGTTCGGACGTGAGGCGTCAGGTGGCCGCACCTACCTTTACGGCCGGACATCTTAGGTTAGAGGTTAGGTTAGGTTAAGGCGCCGAGAGGTCCGCGGTCAGGTTACGTTCACCTTCGGGCGCCACACGTAGGTTTCAAAGGTGTGTCGGTCGGTCGTCGGCAAGCCGCAAAAACTACAGACGACGTCGACCAAACCGCCGCAAGACCGAGCAGGAGGCAGATATAAAACACACACACACACACACACACACACACACACACACACACAAAAACAAAATTTAAACACCACCCACCGGCCAAAGGGCACCAAAAACCACAAACCCGAGCACCACGTCGACCAGAGGCAACCCGCCGCTCACGCGACATGGCTGGCAACTAAGGGGCAAACGGCAACGGCGCTTTCCGCACCGGGCCGGATGCACGTACGACAACACCGCTACCCGTACGCAGGCCTCCCATTGCACACAGCCGCTCTGTGTTTGAACATCATCAATGGCGCGCCCGCGGCTCGTCGCGGGCGCAGCCATAACGCCGCCACTTTTGCACCAACACATTCACGCACCGCAAAACAGCTCGCCGACACAGCACAGCCGACAAAACAAAAACAACCCGCGAGACGGGGGCGACAAACGACAACGATAACAACAACAACAGCAGCAAACAACTCGCACCAAGCGTCCAACAGGTAACAAACGGACAAGCACAGCCTCTGCTAACGGCCACGACGCCAGCGGCACACTGCTCCTTTCCCGCCACACTCGATTTCACAACGCACGCACGCGACCCCGTCAACGACACCGACACGACACACGACGGGCTCCCTTCCCGCAACCTACACCTTTCCGCCACTACGCACAGCTCCACCCGACGCGCCCGTCGCAACGACACTACTGCACGCACTATCCACCCGCCTCCTCCTCTCCCCCCCCCCCCCTTCCCGTACACAACAACACAGCCAAAAACAACACTCACGACCCAAACATACTAACGACATGGCACGTGCATCGGCGCACACCCCAACCAGTCACCGTCGACAACCACACGCAAGGCACGAAACCGGCGTCCTTCCACGTTGCCATCAAAGCTGCACAAACAACCACAGGAGGAACCACCAACAACGGCCCGCCCGCCCGCCCGCCCGCCCCAATATTCTCCCACCCTCACCTCACGCCGCAACCACCAAACGCACATTCCCGCTCGCTACCACACACCTCTCGGCAGCCGCTTCGCAAACACATGACGTGACGTGACATCATCACATCACGGGCTACGCACGCACACCGACCCACTTTCCTGCCCTTCGCCCTCTTCTTTCCGACGCCTGCCTTCGGCCGAGCACACGTACGTGGCACAACGCCCAACACAGTCACACACAGTCGACAGGCGCACGCCCAGGCACGCAACGACGCAGCGCAGCAAAGGCGCCCGCAACACATACCTCCTCTCTCTTCTCGCCGCCGCCGCCGACCGCCCGCCAGCCAGCCAGCCAGCCAGCCAGCCAGCCAGCCACTCGCAATGTGCACTGCCAACCAGCCACACGTCCACCGCGCCGCCTCCGACCACCCGCCAGGGGGCGCTCACGTCCGCGACAACAGCGCGGCCCGCCGCCGGGCGGGCCCAGCCGAACCCAGCCCAGCCGGCGCGCGCTGCTCTGCACTCGGCGCGCCACACATCCTGCTGCAGACCGGGCTCGTCTCTCTGTACGCGTCTGCCCGCATCTCGTCTTCCTGCGCATCAACACAACGAGGCCGCGTGAGCAAACCACCCCCCCCCCCCCCCCCGTCACAACGCCACATCACACACTGCCTTGTCTACCGCCGAAATGCACTCACCAGCCATCCGCTTCGTCTTCGTCTTGTTTACTCGTTGTTGTTGCAGCGGCGCACACAGCCCCGGCCGGCCGCATCCGAGGGTGGCCCGCCGCCAGCGTCTCCTCCTTGGGCACAGGTGCGGTGCCGTGCCGTGCCGTGCCGTGGCCGCCCATCCATCCAACCGCACGCATTTGCTGGCCGCCTCTGCTGCAGAAGAAGACAAAAAACGAAACGTACAAACATACACGCACCCACAGCGTGGCCACACACGGACGGGACCGACAGGCTCCAAGGCGACCAAAGGATAAAAACAAAATAAAAAAACAAAAACAAAAAGACGCAAAGCAAGCAACAAGCACAGGCTGTCGCCTCGCGCCTCTGTCCTTCCGCCCCCGCCCTTCTCTCCCACCACATGCCCACAAACACCACCGCCTCCCCCTCCCCGCACCTCCACATTCGCCCCCTCCATTTGTTCCTTTCTCGCTCTTCCCTTCTGTGTGTCTGCGTGCGTGCGCGGGCGGCGCCTCTCAACATCCGCCGGCCGTCCGTCCCGTTTTCGCCGTACCACACACGCCACCGCCTCCTCCCCGTCCACCACCGCCGCCCCTGTCCGCCCCGCACAACACCATACACCGCTGCTTGTCCTGGCCGTTGCCACCAAAGGCGCCAGCCGCAAACCGCGCCAACGCCGCAGCGCGCGTGCGTCCTTCCTTCTCCGTGCCGACGCGGCCTCTATTCCCGCACCCATTCGGCCGACGACACAGCCGTTGGGCTCCGCACTGCGCGTACCGGCGTTACGCACGCACACCCACCCCCCTCGCGAACGCACGACTCATTGTCTTTGTTGTTTCTCCTCTTTCTTAACGTCTTTGTTTGTTGTTTGTTGTTTGTTTTGTTTTTTGTTTTTTGTTTTTTTTTTTCGTTTTTCCCCACCGCCACATGTGACACAATGCCGCCCTCCACCTTTCGTTCGTGGTTGCTTGCTTGCTTGCTTTGTTTCTCTTTCTCATTGGTACACGTCCGACGCGCTCCATTTCCACCACACCACGGCCATCAGCCTCCTCAACGGGCAGGCGCAGTGTGCCATTCTCCGGCGCACAAGCACACCGCGCGGTACTGGCGCGGCTCGCTCTCCTCGCCCCCACGCCACGCCACGCCACGCCACCGGTGCGCAGCAGCACATGTGATGTCTCGCAACACGACACGCGGTGCGCACACCCCGACCACGCGGCTCTAAAGGCATGGCACCGGCGACATGCGCCGCCCCAGCCACGCATCCGTCGTCTCACGTTGTTCACTGCCAGCCGCGTCGGAGGCTACAACCGCAACCACCACAACAACGGTCCCCCTCCCGGCAACACATTTGTTGCACAAACAAACACAACCGCCGAGCGCAGCGCGAACCACCCACACGCGCCCTCCGCGTCTCCTTTCTCCTTTCGCCCCCTCCCATCTCCCGAATATGCCAGCAGCGCAGCGTTACGCGTGCCCCTCACCCGTCCACACTACCGCGAAACGAACACGCCTTCCGGGCCACCTGCAAGGGCACGCCCACCACCAAATACTGCCGTATTCACGGACGCAGTTCGCAACACGCAACGCACTCTCCACCTACCTTCTTTCTCTCGTCCCTTCTCTTTAAAAACAAAACAAACACACAAACCAACCACGGCTAACACACTTTTTCGCGACACCTTTGACTGCGTTATCTCGACCGTGACGGCAGCTATCGACCATCCATTCCCCACTACACACACACACACATCATTCGCTACACCGCACACGAAACGGCAAGGGCAAGGCACTCTCTCATAGATTCTTCCTCCGAGCCATATCGGGCGAACGTTGCATCCGGGAAGGCAATGCAATTCAGCCGTCACCACGGCCGACACTTGCAGCCGCGCCGTAAACGCATGTCAGTGCGGCTGCAATGCACGGGAACGTTCCGTTGCTCTAGACAGCGCCTCTCCGTTTTTCCCCTGTCTCGTTTTCCGGTGATTGCTTCTCCTTCTTCTTTTTCTTCGTTTCGTTTCGTTTTATTATTTTCGTTCCCCTCCTCCACCATTGTTTCCGTCCCCACAGTTTTTTTTTTTTTTTTTGCTCATTCCACACGTTCTGCCCAGACAAGACATGACATCCGACCGATCACAGTCAGCCTTTCGTCACCGTTCGCAGCGCCGACGGTGCCACAGTGAGACGGGTGTTCAGACCGACACGTTGCCATGATGCCCATAGACAGCTAAATGGGCCGCCGGATCGGATCACATCACCGACAAACCGGCCATTTCACCGGGGGACACAGACAACCGCGTGTACGCCCATAACAACAAACAACGGCCGTCGTCGTCTACCGTCACTGAACCGAACACACGTGCACCTTGAATGACGACACCGGCGTGCGTGCGCACAACAATCAATCATTCAAATCAACTGCAGAAACGGCTATCAAAATCAAGGGCCAAATAAATGGGTACACCACCGTGCGTGTCGCCTACCCCACCCGCCCGTACAATTCTTGCGTCTTCTTAATGACTAGTAAAGACACGTCCATTTTTTTTTTTTTTTTTAAAACGTCACCAACACACCTCCACGCCGTACAGCAAAGGGAATAGTAGACGGCAACACAACATTTCACCCTCGCCATCATGTATGTATGATGTGACAACAAACAAACCCGCAGACGGCCCTAACGGTGACATCCAACAATCGCGAGGGGTTTCAATTGCAGTCACGTGACTAACCGGGCAGACAGAGACAAAGAAAGGAAAGGAATCAGCGACACAGACAACACCTCCTGTCTGTGTGTCGACAAACAACCAACCAACCAACCAACCACGCCACGACTCGCGAGCACGCATAACCACCACCACCACCACCACCAGCTGCTTCGCAACCAACCAAACCGGGTAGCTATGCGCCGCCTCACACAAACAACAATTCCGCTCTTCCCGCAAAGGCAATTTGGTGGCCCTGAAAAGGGCCGTTTTGCCGCTCTCGCAACGGAGGGGAGCTCCCTAGAGCCTTAACCCCCTCACTTGGAGCTCGTGTACTTGGTCACCGCCTTCGTGCCCTCGCTCACGGCGTGCTTGGCCAGCTCGCCAGGCAGCAAGAGCCGCACAGCCGTCTGGATCTCGCGGGACGTGATGGTCGAGCGCTTGTTGTAGTGCGCCAGGCGAGACGCCTCGGCCGCAATGCGCTCGAAAATGTCGTTCACGAAGCTGTTCATGATGCTCATCGCCTTCGACGAGATGCCCGTGTCGGGGTGCACCTGCTTCAGCACCTTGTAGATGTAGATGGCATAGCTCTCCTTCCTCTTGCGCTTCTTCTTCTTGTCGCCCTTCGAAATGTTCTTCTGCGCCTTGCCAGCCTTCTTGGCGGCCTTCCCGCTAGTCTTGGGCGGCATCTCGAACGTACAACAGCAAGCAGCAAGCGCTCCGCTCTAGTCAGCGTCTCCCCACACAGTGGCACCCGCCGCTACCGCAACACCCCACCTTTACCAGCTCGCCCTGTTGCGGCCGCCGACCAATGGGGCGCGCGCGCAACCGGCCGCCGCACCCGAGCCCATAAAGGGACCCCCACCCTAGTCCCGCCGCCACGCACTCCGCTGCTTTAGGTTAGTGGATGAAAAGCCCATTAAGGCAGTAATCAGGGGTACCCTGAAAAAGATGTCCCATGAGGAGGTCAAGGATGAGCTTGTAGGACAGGGTTTTGACGTGACAACGGTCACTCACGTTAGGAAAAACTGGCCCCTTAAACTAGTGATACTAAGAGACACTCCACAGAATAGGAAGGTATTCCAGGTGACAAAAATCATGTCACTTGACGTAACTGTCGAAAAGTTACGACAGAAAAACAAGTTCAGGCAATGCTACAACTGCCAGGGAGTGAATCACGTAGCTAGGCACTGTACAATGCCCCCACATTGCGTGCGCTGTGCAGGCGACCACCAGTCCAGAGATTGCCCCAAAAAAGCGGATGTAGGAGAACCAGTCTGCTATAACTGCAAGGGCCCGCACCCAGCCAGCTATGGCAGATGCCCCACCATCCTAAGAGCAATAGAAAAACAGCAGGCTCACACAGCGCAGCAACAGCCACAGAAAGGTAGGAAGGGCAGGAGAAACGGTTGGAGGGGCCAACCCCAGCCAACCGAACAGAACAGGAAAGAGCGGATGTTGCGCGAGACTGTCGCTCCAACCCGCCGCCACACAAGTGTAGTTGACGGGCGCCAATATTCTCGCGTATTGAGCCCAACCAACTACACTCCAGAACAAGCCAGTACCGATCCGACTGGCCCTCTCACCGTCGACAGGCACCAAACCACGAACCCGGAAGGACCTGCGCCCGCCAGCCAGCCACGGGTTGCAGAAGGCATGAAAAGCGGACCACTGAACGAAGGGCAATCTTGCTACACCGCCGCCAGTGGCCAGCAGACATGCAGTAGCCAAACTCCCGCCAACCAAGGCGATATTGCGCTGCTAGCCAGTTCTATGAACCAGCTCATGGGGGCAGTCACGACGACACTCTCCATGATGCAGCAGCTAACAGCGCAATTCGCCGAAATATCAGCCACAATGGTAAAAATGTCCTCGCAATTAGCTGCGAAAATTACCGAAACCCCCAACACCCCCCACCATGGATAGGCGCCTACATATCCAAGGGCTAAACATCTGCGTCTTCAACGCTGAAGGTATTCATAAACAGGTGCAGGAATTTAAGCAATTCCTGAAAGACGAGGACATAGACGTGTGTTTGATGTCGGAGACCCACCTCAAACCGGGGGTGAAAGCTTCGGCACCAAACTACGCTAGCTACCGCAAGGATAGGCAAACACACGGAGGCGGGGTTGCAATCTACGTAAAACGAGGCATCCCCCACCATGAGTTAATTCCTCCTGACACTCAGTCAATAGAGGCGGTAGCCATAGAAATCCAAACTGCCACCGGCCCCCTCACGCTAGTGGCAGTTTATAAGCAACCAAGTGTCATCCTCCACGAACCCGACATAGCGGCACTAACCCAGCTACGAGGCAAGCTCCTAATTGGGGGAGACCTCAATGCAAAACACTCTGACTGGAACTCCAGGCGAACCAACAGAGCTGGCCGCCAGTTACAGAGACTTGCGCGCACCCACCAACTCAATGTGTGGGCTCCCGAAGAACCCACACACTTCCCTCGAAACGGAGCACGCCCAGACGTTATAGACATAGCTATAACAAAAAGGATTACGGGCTTTGTGGCCGCGAGTTCGCTGAACAAAATGTCATCCGACCACAATCCCGTACTCTTCGAAATAGACGTGGGCGAATGGCTTCCGATCCAGAACGGACACCCATCGTTCAAACGAACGAACTGGGAACAGTTCCGAGACGGACTAACGGAAGACATCGCCCACACCCCGCCTCCGAACGGGGACAACACAGAACAGGCCCTCAAACACCTGACTCGAACGATCCTGCAAGCAGCGGAAGCGGCCACCCCGAGGCCCCCCGAAAGTGCACCCAAAAGTAGGCAACTCCCCCCGCACCTGCTTGCGCAAATACGACACAAAAATAGGATCGCGAGAGAATGGAAAATGACCCGAAATCCAGGTACTAGGAGACTACTAAATAGAATGCAACGAGAGCTGAGAGCAGCGCTCGATGAGCACAGAAATAACGAATGGTCTGCTCGTCTGTCCGCCCTCAAGGTGGAGGACAACAGCTTGTGGCAGGCAACTAAACAATTTACTAAAAGACGCGCAAAAATGCCGCCTCTGCACGGCGAGCGCGGCCTCGCGTTTAGCGCTGCTGACAAGGCAAACGCACTCGCAGACGTCTTTGAAAGACAATTCCAACCGGCAGAGGCACAGGATAGGGCCCACGAAGCCGTCGTCAGAAGACAACTCAGGGTCTTCCTCGCAGCAGAAGACGACGAAGATGACGCACTGCCACCCTTCTCAGTAGAAGACGTAGTAGGCGCCATAAAAGCATTACCCACAAAAAAAGCGCCTGGCCACGACGTGCTCACAAATGAAGTATTAAAGAACCTACCGCCTGTTGCAATCGAGCTCCTAACGGACATCTTTAACGAGATCACGCGATCGCGCAGATTTCCAAAAGCGTGGAAACACGCGGAAGTAATCGCGATCGCGAAACCTGGTAAGGACCCCCTTTTCCCGCAAAACTATAGGCCAATTAGTCTTCTCCCTACCCTGAGCAAGCTATATGAACGCCTTCTGTTGTTCCCTATTCAGCAGCACCTCACTAGGGAACAGATAATACCGAAAGAGCAGTTTGGCTTCCAAAGAAACCACTCTGCAACACAACAGCTGATGAGGGTAGTAGAGGCCGCTACCCTAGCACACAGCTACAAAGGCTACTGTGGAATGGTTATGCTAGATGTAGCAAAAGCCTTCGATACGGTCTGGCACACAGGTATACTGTATAAACTATATACCCAAGGTTTCCCTGGGGCATTGGTCAAACTAATAAGGAGCTACCTCACAGGACGAACTTTTGTAGTCAAAATCGACAACAAATGTTCCTCCAAAAGGGACATACGAGCGGGAGTACCCCAGGGATCGGTATTAGGGCCCACCCTGTACAACTGCTACACAGCGGACACCCCCACAGCCCAACATGTTAAAAACGCACAGTTCGCGGACGACACCGCCTTCCTCTCTCTCAGTGGGAATCGCAATGTCGCAACCGCGCGCCTCCAGTGCATCTTAAACAAGACAGAAGCGTGGGCCAAAAAGTGGCGGATCACGCTCAATGCCGATAAGACCCAAGCGATAATGTTTACGAAAAAGCTAGGGAAAAGACCTCCCAGATATAGACCTCCCCCTGTGCTGACATTCCAAGGCAGGAATCTACCATGGAGGAACACTGCACAATACCTCGGGGTCACTCTAGATAAACGCCTCACTTGGCAAACACACATAGCTAACCTGAGGAAAAAAGCAAGCACCAGGCTACAGGTTCTATACCCAATCCTAAACGCCAGTAGCGGCCTCTCCGGCGACCTAGGAATCAGGGTCTACTGCAGCCTGGTCAGGCCCATATTAGAATATGCGTGCCCAGTGTGGGGCTACGCAGCAAAATACCACATAAAAAGGCTCCAAACCATACAAAATAGGGCACTTAAAAGAGCCATACACGTGGACACTCGGTTTCCCACAAACGACCTCCATGACATAACAGGTCTGAAACCACTAAGAGAGCGCTTCAAAGAACTCTCCATAGCATTTTATAGGCAGGCCCACCGCTCACAAAATGAGCTCATCAGCGGTCTAGGGCAATATGACCCACATCAGTTTAGGTGTAAGAGACCAAAAATACTTACACTAAACGACAATTAAACACACGAAAACGTCATTAAATATATATATATGTATATATATATGTATATATATATATATATATATATGTATATACACGCATACACATGAAATAAAACTTCACATAAATATAAATTTAAAAAAAAAACCACACAAAACACCACTAAAACAAAAAAAATACTTAAAAATAAAAACTAAAAAAAAAACAACATAAAATAAAAAATTAAAAAAAAAATACAAGAAAACCGGCAATCTGCCCCACAGGTCATACAAAAAATCGTGTTCACTACACACACAGGACACACCTAAAATAGGCCAACATAAGCAACACAAATTCCATTCAAGGCAGGAGGAAATGTCAACAGACAATACCCTCCACAAAAACCGGCTCTCAAACATGAGGCCAAATATTAGTGAAAGTCGTCGTCGCACTCCGCTGCTCGACTCGCTGCGGCTCGCACCGTTACGTTACGTGTTTCAACTAGCCAAACGCCATGTCCGGACGCGGAAAGGGAGGCAAAGTCAAGGGCAAGTCAAAGTCCCGCTCAAGCAGGGCTGGGCTCCAGTTCCCGGTCGGCAGAATCCACCGCCTCCTGCGCAAGGGAAACTACGCCGAGCGCGTCGGCGCCGGGGCGCCCGTCTACCTCGCCGCCGTCATGGAGTACCTCGCGGCTGAGGTGCTCGAGCTGGCCGGAAACGCGGCCCGCGACAACAAGAAGACGCGCATCATCCCGCGCCACCTGCAGCTCGCCATCCGCAACGACGAGGAGCTCAACAAGCTCTTGTCGGGCGTCACCATCGCACAGGGTGGTGTCCTGCCCAACATCCAGGCCGTCCTGCTGCCAAAGAAGACCGAGAAGAAGGCCTAAACAGAGAGCGCGGCGCTGCGCTTGCGTGCTCCCTGCACGCAAACGCGCCTGCCTTTGCCTTGCCGGCTCGGCTCACAACAATCGGCCCTTTTCAGGGCCACCACACAAACCTACGTCCAAAGCAAAGTTTCCGTCGTCCGTGCTCGCCGCACTTTACACAACACGTCCACATACATACATTGCACAGCCAGCGCCGGCGCACGTCCGCCATCTTGTCCACAGCCCGTGTGGCCGAACGCGCACACATTTTGTCGTTTCTCTCTTTTTGTCTTTTTTGTTTCTGCACCCCTCCGCGCACGCACAGAGTCGCGTTCCAAACGACAACGACATCAATACACCGATAATGTGATGATCATTGTTAGCATTATAATGTTTCAATTAAAGGGGCGCGCGTGGCACAGACAAAAAAAACCAAACAGCTGATCCGATCGATCGATCGATCGATCCGGCCCGCCCGCCTATGCCCACGCCACAAACAAACAACAAACCACGCACACACTGGACTCAGCCGCGCCCATCGCGTCAAACTCAAAAACTAACGCACGCGCAGCAGCAACAACAACAACAACACGCACAGGCAACACAGACTCTTTCGCACTTTTCAATCTCCGAACAGTGTGGTGGCCCTGAAAAGGGCCGTTTTCGTCTCTCCCACCAAGCACGGGCACGGCACGGCCGCGGGAAGGCCACAACGCAGCACAGCACACCGGCTGGCTGGCTGCCTGCCTGCCTAACCGCCGAAACCGTACAGGGTGCGCCCCTGCCTCTTCAGGGCGTACACCACGTCCATGGCCGTCACAGTCTTGCGCTTGGCGTGCTCAGTGTACGTCACCGCGTCGCGGATCACGTTCTCCAGGAACACCTTCAGCACTCCGCGGGTCTCCTCGTAGATCAGACCAGAGATGCGCTTCACGCCGCCCCTGCGAGCCAGGCGGCGGATGGCGGGCTTCGTGATGCCCTGGATGTTGTCGCGCAACACCTTGCGGTGCCGCTTGGCGCCACCCTTGCCCAGCCCCTTTCCTCCCTTGCCGCGGCCTGTCATTCTTCTTCCTTCCTCCTCCTCAAAGCAAGCAAGCGAAAAAACACAAGCGCCAGCTCCTCACCCGGCGCTAGCGAGTCGGCTACGGTGCGAGCTCTCTGCCGCCGCCCCCCTATATAGACTCTGGCCCGCCCTCCCCCCACCACGCGCACCGAGGGCATATAAGCGCGGCGCGGGGCCGCGCGGGCCATTCCGAGCTGCGATGTCACTTGCGAACGTTGTGTGTTCTGAAGCTGAGGGTGTGGCGGATCGCCGCCTGGCGGAGCTAGCTCCGTCAGCGGCCCCATCCGGCCCCCCACCACCGACAACCCGGCCACTTCCACCGGATTCTGAGATGGCTAGTTCCTTGGACGCCGCACCTTCGCCTGCGAGTGCTACGTCTTCCGCTGGCGGCTTGCCGCCGACGCCGACCTCTTCTACTGATTCTTCTGGGCGATGTGGCATCGATTCAGGAATCGATGCCGCCGCCCTTAGGCGGTTAGATAGGGCACATGGCGCGTCAGGGCCCCCTTCACGTGGGACCAGCCCGCGCGCGCCGAGGCAAAGACAGGCTTCACCTTCCCCTCGTCCCTCGTCCGCACTCGACATGCCGGACATTTCCGACGCTGTCAACGTGTCCGAGCATTCGGACTTCGACTCGCTCGACGGCCACATGGACGACAGCGACATCGCGGAGGGGCTGGAGGAACACCTCACCGCTCTCCGTGACGCTGCCGAGGAGGAGGGCCTGCAGGTCGACCCTGTTCGGCTTCAGACCGCCCTCTTCCCGAACATGACTGCCGCGACTGCCGACAGCGATGCCGGGTGCGGGATGGAGTTCGATGACGACCATCGGCGCCCGGTCGCTGCGCGCCGGAAGAGGCAGTTAGCCTCCTCATCCGACTCTGAGGCCCCTCCGCCCGCTGACCGCGGGCTACCCAAGAAGAAAATGGCCATTGTTGATGCGGAGGGCTTCCAGGTGCCGCGCAAAACGGCACCTCATCGCCGGTTCACCACGTCCTTGGCGGACGTGCCCGTCAGCAACGCGTTCGCGGCTATTGATGGTGCCGCTGACTCCCCCCTCACTCCCCCGCCCCCCCCGTCATCAGCCGCCCCTCCTGCCCCCCCACCCATCTATTTACAATACAAGGGACACGTGAAAGTGCTTGAAGACATCCTCATTACTCACACGGAACGCCCCTTCCACTTAAAATGGTCAGGCAATGAAAATTTTCGCCTGTATCTCCAGACCCCCAACGACCTTGTTGCTGCCCTTAATATCTGCAAAAAGCTCAATATAGGTTTCTCCACCCCACCTAAACGGACCCACCGCCTCCGGGTTGTTGTCCGAGGCCTCCCCATGGAGTACTCTGATGATGATCTGAGGACGGCACTCGCGTCACTCAACATTACTCCTTCCGTCGTCTCCAGGATAATTTCCCCCCGCACCCGACGCCCCACCCCCCTCTTCTTCGTCTCCGCTCCTGACACGCCGGAGAACCGCCCCCTCCTCACCATCTCGCTCCTCAATCACGTTAGCGTGACGATGGAGAAACCGCGCTCCAGGAGGATGACGCTGGTCTGCTACCGCTGCCAGGGTTTGGCGCACTTCGCGGGAGACTGCACCCGCGAGGTGCGTTGCGTGAAGTGTGCTGGTGGTCACGCCTCCTCGGAGTGCACTAAGCCCCGAGACGCCCCCCCCACCTGTGCCCGCTGTGGCGGGACTCACACGGGCAGCTACATGGGCTGCCCAAACATTAAGTCCTTCAGGGCTCGCCAGAGGCGATTTGCGTGGCCATCGGCGGCGGCCCGCCCGGGAGCCAGTTACTCTGGTGCCCTGATGGGATCGGCGCCGAGGGCCCACCCCCTTCATGCGTCTCGCTCCCATCCCGCCCCGTTGGGCTCCTACCCACCCCCCCTCCTCTCCATCCCTATCCCACCCCCCCCATCTGCCTTCCCTCCCCTCCCTACCCCGCAGGCGTCGAGCACTGCTCCCCCCTCCTCACAGCGGGTGTTACGCTCCGCTGTTCCTTACCCTTCCCACCAGCAGGCGTTAAGCACTGCTGCTCCCTCCCCCTCCCCGGTACAGTCTCAGCAGCTCCCTCTCCCCACCCTCTCCTCTGTTCCCACCCACCTCCATGACCTAATCACCAATGTTGTTGAGGCACTGACCTCAGCAATCTCCACCACCTTCCACTCCCTCCTCCAAACCCTCCCCCACCAACTTGCCACCGCCCTCTCCCACTCCATGTCCCCCGTCCCCACCACCACTCCCATTCCCCCCAATCATGGCTGTTAGACATCACGGATTGACAGCCATGATCTGGAACGCCAATGGGCTCCCCAACCAACAGGGCGAGTTCAGACAGTTCCTCCTTGATGAGAGGGTTGATATTTGCCTTGTTGCCGAGACGCACCTCAAACCCGGTGTTTTTGCCCGTGTAGCAAACTACTCCTGCTACAGGACAGACAGGCCCACTGCCCATGGTGGCACGGCGGTGTACGTGCGTACCTCCCTCCGCCACCACCCTATTCCCCTCCCCCCACTT
This sequence comes from Schistocerca nitens, assembly GCF_023898315.1. Classification (NCBI taxonomy): domain Eukaryota; kingdom Metazoa; phylum Arthropoda; class Insecta; order Orthoptera; family Acrididae; genus Schistocerca; species Schistocerca nitens. Next base: position 206,564 of record NW_026046004.1, read on the forward strand.
CACACTGTGGAAGCCACTGGCGTTGTTGTCCACACGGTGAGGGGTCCCATCACGTTTGTGGCTCTCTATAGACCACCACGAGGCCTTCTCGAAACACCGGACTTTGAAGCATTGCTGTCGCTCGGCGACGACGTCTTCGTTGGCGGTGACTTCAATGCCAAACATGCTGCCTGGAACAGTAGGTTAACCAACACATCAGGTCGTCGACTCCTCCGGGTCGCAGAGCGGCATCATGCCCGCACCATCGGCCCGCACGACCCCACCATTTACCCTTCTGGAGGACGTCCCCCAGATGTCCTAGACATCGCAGTGGTGAAAGGTTTACCCCACCCCATCACTGCTGCCACCCGCGTCGCTCTAGCCTCCGATCACCGGCCGGTCATCTGTTCCATCGATCTCGCTGGAACCCCGACCGTGCCGAGAGAAGGCCTGGATATTCGCGGTATTGACTGGCAGTCCTACCAGAGACGGGTCGAAGCAGCCCTACCCACAATCCCTGCTGCCGATCAAACGGACGCAGATCGTACCCTCATCCACCTCACCACCATTGTCCTCGATGCTGCAACTGCAGCGACCCCTCACCGACCGCCCCGGCCCCCAGACCATCTGCGTCCGCTCCCTCCCCACATCCTTGCTCTCATCACAGAGAAAAACCGGACCACCCGTGAATGGCAGCTCACTCGGAATCCGGCAACCAAGCGCCTCATCAATAGATTACAGCGCCAAATCAAGGCTGCGGTGCAAGGCCACCGCAATCAGGCATGGGAGACCAAGATCTCTGCCATTGACCTGCGTGACCCGTCTGCTTGGCGGCTCACGAAAAGCCTTCTGCGACGAGGGCAACGGATCCCCCCACTCCAGGTCGGCAATGACTTTGTGTCCGAACCAGACGCCAAAGCTAACGCCTTGGCTGATGTCTTCGCGCACAACTTCACCCCGGTCAATGACCCCATTGACCCCGACCATATTCGCCTGGTAACGGCACGCCTCCCTCAATTCCTTGCCGTCCAGGACCCTGAGGATGACATCACCCCTATCAACGAAGAAGAGGTTGCACTGCAATTGCGGTACCTCAAATCCAAGAAAGCTGGTGGCCCCGATAAGCTGACGAATGCCCTCCTCAAGCAACTACCCCCAGCTTCTATTCCCATCCTGACGGCCACATTCAACAACATCCTCACAACCAGGCAATATCCCACTGCCTGGAAACACGCTGAAGTGGTCGCCATACCCAAGGCTGGGAAGGATCTTCGTTCCCCTGCCAGCTACCGCCCCATCAGCCTCTTGCCCGCCATCTCCAAGGTGTTCGAGAGGCTGTACCTTAAACGTCTGCTCATCCACATTGCCCGAGAACGAGTCCTCCCTGATGAGCAGTTCGGCTTCAGGCAGGGACACGCCACCACTCACCAACTCCTGCGCCTTGTAGAAGAGGCACTGGACGCCATAGAACGTAGGGAGTACTTCGGGGCCATATTCCTCGACGTGTCCAGGGCGTTTGACTCGGTCTGGCACGAAGGGCTGCTCTACAAATTATTTTCCCTTGGCTTCCCAGTGTCCCATGTACGGCTCATAGCCACATATCTGGAAGGACGCACCTTCCATGTTCGGATCCCTGACGGGACATCCACACGACGACGCATCAGGGCAGGAGTACCACAAGGCAGCGTACTAGGACCGCTACTCTACTCCCTCTTCACAGCCGATCTGCCCTCTGCGCCGAGGGTACATTTAGCTCTCTACGCAGATGACACTGCACTCTTCTCTCGTTCTCGGAGTGCGGCAGGTCTTCAACAGCGGCTCCAGGGGGCTACAGATTCCCTACTCGATTGGGCTCGGACCTGGCGTCTGGCATTTAATCCCTCCAAAACCCAAGCCCTTATCGTCTGCCGACGCCATATTCCCATTCGACTCCCTCAGGTGTTGGTCCTTGGTACCCCAGTCCCCTGGACTCGTACTGCGAAGTACTTGGGTGTTACCCTGGACCAGCGCCTCACCTGGCGCCCCCACATCGATGACGTGCGTCGTAAGGCAATGGGCCGGCTATGCCTGCTCTACCCTCTCATCAATCCCACCTCTTCCCTCCCCACGCACCTTGCTGTTAGACTGTACACCTCCCTTGTTCGCCCCATCCTTGAATACGCGGTGGTGGTTTGGGGCAATGCTGCCCCCACCCACCTCCGCCGCCTCCAAACCGTACAGAACCGGGCTCTCCGGCGTGCCCTCCGCCTCCCCTTCGACTTCCCGACCCACGAGCTCCACCTCCTGGCTGAAGTGCCGCTCCTTCGTACCCGCATCCTCTCCGCCGCCAACTCCTTTTACCACCAAACCCGTCACTCTCCTAATCCCTTAATCCTTTCCCTGGGCACCCGTGTTCACCGACTAGCCACCACTCGCTGGCCCGACCTTTTATTTCGCCCCCCATGAACTCGCATGCACCAGCCAACTCAACTCATGCCGATTACCTACCTCACACCATAGATTATTCCCCCCAACATGTCATGTCATTCGCTCCACCTCCACGCCCCCCCTTCCTCCCACACTACCCCCACTGTTGGCCTAATCATGGTAGGCCCTCCCCCCCCTTTTTTTCCACTTCATCTGTCACCCTCTTACTTCTTTCTCTTACCCCCCCCCCCCCAACCACTGCGCCATTTGCTGACTAACTGCCGCCACCACCAAGGAGCCGCTATGCAGAAGAAGAACTTTCACTAACTCTCACTCTTCCTTCTCCTATCCTTTATTCTGTCACTAATTGCAATTCCCGGCCAGTCAATTGGGCCGTTCGTTTTCCGTTTCTCTCACTGTCCCTCTTACTATCCTATAATCTTTCTTTAAAAAAAAAAAAAAAAAAAATGGCCAGTCAATTGGGCCTTTCGTTTTCCCACCTCTCTCACTATCGCTCTGACTATTCTTTCATCTTTCAAAAAAAAAAAAAAAAAAAAAAAAAAAAAAAAAAAAAAAATGCACAACAAGCCATGCAGCACTACAACGCCAAGAACTTTTTCGCCAACCCGTCATGCCAGAAGGTGAAGCGCCTCGTGCGCTAGTACTTCGTTCCCAGTCGAGGATATCTTCCTCCTTATATTGTGCCGCTGCTGCCGCGCGGGCCCGTTGTCAAGGCAGCACCGGACGCTTCGTGTACCGCACGCACCTCCACGCCGCTAACCGCTATGGCCCGCACAAAGCAAACGGCCCGCAAGTCCACCGGCGGAAAGGCGCCGCGCAAACAGCTCGCCACCAAGGCGGCGAGGAAGAGCGCGCCCGCCACCGGCGGCGTCAAGAAGCCCCACCGCTACAGGCCGGGCACCGTCGCCCTGCGGGAAATCAGGCGCTACCAGAAGAGCACAGAGCTGCTCATCCGCAAGCTGCCGTTCCAGCGCCTAGTGCGCGAGATCGCCCAGGACTTCAAGACCGACCTGCGCTTCCAGAGCTCCGCAGTCATGGCCCTGCAGGAGGCCAGCGAGGCCTACCTCGTCGGCCTCTTCGAAGACACCAACCTGTGCGCAATCCACGCCAAGCGCGTCACCATCATGCCCAAGGACATCCAGCTCGCGCGCCGCATCCGCGGCGAGCGCGCCTAGAAACCGCGCCGCGCACGCGCACGCGCGCCCGCCCAACAAAAACGGCCCTTTTCAGGGCCACTAACATCTCTCCGTCGCGAGCAAAACTTTTGTCGGTCTTGCCGCCCCGCAAAACAACAACAACCAATTCCCCTCCCGTCCACAGCCGCTCTCGCCAACAATCGACGTCACTCCCATCCCTCACAATACACACACACACACACACACACACACACACACACAACAGCCGGACGACGTCACCACACACCACGGGTGGCTGGCCGCCGCCGTCTCCGAGGCGCGCGCACGCTACGCTACACTACAACGTCAACGCCACCGCGCCTTCCCAATTCCCGCCGGCCACTTCCACGTCTCACGTCCCCCCGCCGCTTTGAGACAGAGAGAGACACAACACACACACAAAAGACACGACATCCGCAAAGCAAGCAAACACACAAACAAACAAGAGTCTCCAGAAACATACATGAGCAACCAAACGTCGGCCGCCGCAAAAAAAAAAAAAAACAACTACAACAACAACAAAAACAAATAAAATAAAATAAAAAGACCAACAAACGGCCACAACCGCTCCGCTACCGCGCGCCGCCGCCTACCGCCACCGGCACCACAATCCAACCACCACGGCACGCAAACAGTACCCACAAGGGTCACACACAACCAACCAACCAACCACACCGGCGCATGCACGACAATCAACGCCTTCCCGACGTCCTTTGATGGCCCTGAGAAGGGCCGTTTTGGGCCGCGCGACAGCCGCAGCCGTGCCATCGCGCGCCACTAAGACGACGCGGGGGAGGGCGGTGGGGGACGACGGCGTCAAGCGCCAACCCCTCTCCCTTGCCTTTCTTTAACGTTACTACTTTACTTCTTCTTCTTGGGCGACGCCTTCGCCTTAGACGGCGTCGTCGCCTTCTTCGGGCGCGGCGCCTTCGGCTTCTTCGTCGGAACCTTGGCGGCCTTCTTCGCCTTCGACGGCGACTTGGCCTTGGCCGGCTTGGCCGCAGCCGCCTTCTTCGCACCCGCGGGAGCCGCCGACGCCGCAGACGCCTTCTTGGCGGCGCCCGCCTTCCGACCGGTCGCCGCCTTCACGCCACCAGCCTTCTTTGCGCCGGCCGCGCGGCCGCCCTTCTTCTCCTTGCTGGCCGGAGCGGCGCGCTTCTTCTTCGCACCGCCGGCACGGGCCTTGCCGCCCTCGGCCGCCCCGCCGCCGGCGCCGGCAAGCTTGAAAGAGCCGGACGCGCCCTTCCCCTTCGTCTGCACCAGCTCGCCAGCCACGACGGCCGACTTGAGGTACTTCTTGATAAAGGGCGCCAGCTTCTCCGCGTCCAGCTTGTAGTGCGCGGCAATGTACTTCTTGATCGCCTGCAGCGACGAGCCGCCGCGCTCCTTCAGACTCTTGATGGCGGCCGTCACCATCTCAGAGGTGCGCGGGTGCGCAGGCTTGGCGCGCGGCTTCTTCGCAGACGCCGCAGACTTGGCCTTCTTCGTCGTGCCGGTGGCGGCGGGTGCCGCAGCAGTCTCGTTCGTAGCCGCCTGATCTGCCATTATTTCGACGGACGACGCGCGTACACACAACAACAGAACAGCGAGAGAGCGGCGAGCACGGCAGAGAATAGCCGCCGCGCCGCCAGGCCCAGCCAGTGTCGCGGGCGGGCGCGGACGGCCGAGAGAGCGGCCGCCACTCTGCGCGCCGCCGCGCCGCGCCTCCCGCGCTTGCTACCGCCCAACGTCCGACAGCCTGTGCGGACCAGCCCCAAACCTGCGCCGCAACCACCCGCGCCATTCAAACCACCGAGGATGGGGCTACACACGGCCACACCACAGTCGCCAACCAGTCGCCACGGCAGCGCCGCAAACCACGGCCAAACTGCAGCTACCGCGCGCCACAGCCTGGCTCGGCCCGCCGAGAATCGCCGCCCCCGCCCAAATGCCGCCCCCACAGCCCCAGCCGACGACCCGCCACAATGGCCAAACCTTCGGCAAAACTGGCGCACCGTCGCCGCGCCAGCCCGGCCAGCGCGGCCGCCGCCACAGCCACACAAGCGGAGGCGTGCGGCGATGACGGCCGTGCAAACGCACCTCCGCCGCCCCATCGCCCTCCCACCGTTTCCCGATCGGCCCGCGGCCGTCGGGCCACCTCGCCCGCCAACATTCGCGCCCGTTTCTCACAACATTGCCCGCCGCAAAACAAAAACGAGCGCCGCCTGCGCAACATGGGCACCGGCCAACCGAGGCGCCGCCGCCCCTCGCCGCTTTCAGCGAGGGTGGCTAACCGCCATCCGCAACTACAGACGCACCGAATCTGCCTTCATCAAAAGCACACACCGACAGCCGACCTCTAACATTTAGACTCCGCAAGCCACCCAACGGTGTGTGGCGGAGGGCACTTCACGTGCCAATGTCATTTACCTCCCTTTGCTGTTCCAGTCGCGTATGGTTCGCGGGACGAACCGACAGTCTGCAAAAAAAAAAAAAAAACGCCTCCGTGCGCGCTCGAATCTCTCTAACCACATCCATTCGTGATCTCCTCGGGAGGTATACGCAATATATTCGATACCCCATCCAGAAACGCAATATCTCGAAACCTGGCGAGCAAGCTACACCGCGATGCAGAGCGCCTCTATTGCAGAGTCTGCCGCGTGGGTTTGTTAAACATCTCCGTAACGCTATCACGGTTACCAAATGACCCTGCGACGAAACGTTGGATCGTCTCCGTCGCCTCCGTCAACGCGACCTGGTACGGATCCCACACTGATGGGCAACACGCACGTATAGGTCGAACGAACGGGTGTTTTGTAAGCCACCTCCTCCTTTGTTGATGGACGACATTTGCTACGCATTCTCCCAATAAATCGCAACCTGGTACCCGCCTTACCAACAATTACTTTTGTTTGTTTTTTTTTTTTGTTTTTTTTTTTTAATATGATGATCATCCCACTCCCAATCACTCCGCACGCATACTCCCAGATATTTTACAGACGTAACTGCTACCAGTGTTTGTCCCGCTATCATATACTCAATCATACAATAAAGGGTCCTTCTTTCTATATTATTCGCAATACATGTTAAGGGACAGTTGCCACTCCCTGCACCACGTGCCTATCCGCTGCAGATCGTCCTGCATTTTTCGCTGCAACTTCTCTGTATACTACAGCATCATCCGCGAAAAGACGCATGCAACGTCCGACACTATCTACTAGGTCATTTATATACATTGTGTGTGAAGAGCAATGGGTCCCATAACACTCCCCTGTGGCACGCCAGAGGTTACTTTAACGTCTGTAGACGTCTCTCCATTGATAACACAACATGCTGTGTTCTGTTTGCTACAATCTCTTCAGTCCAGCCACACACTTGGTCCGACATTCTGCAGACACTTACTTTGTTTATCAGGCGACAGTGCGGAACTGTATCGAACGCCCTCCTTCCGGATGTCAACCAAAATGGCATCTACCTGGGAGCCTGTATCTAATATTTTCTGGGTCCCATGAACAAATAAAGCGCGTTGGGTCTCACACGATCGCTGTTTCCGGAATCCATGTTGATTCCTACATAGTAGACACTGGGTTTCCAAAAAACGACATGCTACTACTCGAGCATAAAACATGTTCTCAAATTCTACAACCGATCGACGTCACAGATATAGGGCCTATAGTTTTGCGCATCTGCTCGACGACCCTTCTTCAAGCCCGGGACTACCTGTGCTCTTTTCCAATCATTTGGAACCCTCCGTTCCTCTAGAGACTTGCGGTACACGGCTGTTAGGAGGTTCTGTCGCGTACTCTGTGTAGAATCGAATTGGTATCCCGTCGGGTCCAGTGGACGTTCCTCTGTTGAGTGATTCCAGTTGCTTTTCTATTCCTCCTTGGACACTTATTTCGATGTCAGCCATTTTTTCGTTTGTGCGAGAAGGAACTGCAGTGCGGTCGTCCTCCGTGACACAGCTTTTGGAAACAGGTGTTTAGTATTTCACAGCTTTACGCGTGTCATCCTCTGTTTCGAGCCGCTTACTACTGATTCAACGTACGACCACAACGTCCTAGGATTTGATTTGATTTCCTGTCACGTCGGTACATGGAATTGTACTTTCGCATTCACCGGACGCTTCACGCATAGCCCTCCTTACGCTAACTTTGGACATCGTTTAGCGTCTGTTTGTCTGAGAGGTTTTGGCTGCGTTTCAACTTTGAGTGAAGCTCTCTTTGCTTTCGCTATAGTTTCCTAAACTTTGGTTGTTGTACCGCGGTGGGTTTTTCCCATCCCTCGCAGTTTTACTCGGCACGTACCTGTCTAAGACGCATTTTACGATTGCCTTGCACTTTCTCCATAAACACTCAACATTGTCAGTGTCGGAGCAGACATTTGCGTTTGCATCTGCCTGGTAGTCTCAAATCTGCCTTCTATTACTCTTGCTAAACAGATAAACCTTCCTCCCTTTTTTTTTTTTTTTTTGTTTTTTTTTTTGTTTTTTTGTTTGTATATTCCTACTAACGTCCATATTCAGCGATGCTGCAACGGCCTCTTGTTCACTGGGTCCCTGTTCTGCACATACAGAGTCGACAAGTTCGGGGTCTGTTTGTCATCGGTAGGTCCACGATGTTATCTCCACGAGTCGGTTCTCTCTCTGTTTAATTGCTCGCGGCATTTTTCGTTCGGATGGTGCACTCAGTATACTGTCACTCGATGCTCTGTCCCTACCACCCGTCCTGAACATCTGGCACATTGAAATCTCCACCTAAGACTGTAACACGCTGCGGAAAGGAAAATGTATGTCCACATTTTCTCTCACTTGTTCGGCCACTAATGCTGCTGAGTCGCGAGGTCGGTAAAAGGAGCCAATTATCAACCTAGCTCGGCTGTTGAGTGTACCCTCCACCCACAATAGTTCACAGGAACCGTCCACCACTTCTACTTCACTACACAGGATAAACTACTACTAACAGCGACGAACCACTCCACCACCGGTTGCATGCACGCTATCCTTTCTAAAGCACCGTCTGTACCTATAACGATTGCAGCTTCGGCGCTTTCTATCAGCGCTTGACGTTCCGGTACTTTACCAACGCAGAGCTTCGACAGTTGACAATTACAATACCGATTGCCGCTTGGTCCCCGCATGTCCTGACCTTGCCCCGCGCCCGTTGCCCTTTCCGTACTTGCCCAAGGGCCATCCAACCTAAACAGAACCGCCCAGCCCACGCCACACAACCCCTGCTACCCGTGTAGCCGCTTGTTGCGTATAGTGGACTCCACCTAAGACTATATAACATAACATGCCCTAAGGCATTCGCGGTGTACACCACCCTAAGGTGAGGTTAGGTTAGGTGGACGTGGGTTAGGTTAAGGGTTACAGTTAGGTTAAGCGTCAAAGTTAGGTTAAGCGTTCGGACGTGAGGCGTCAGGTGGCCGCACCTACCTTTACGGCCGGACATCTTAGGTTAGAGGTTAGGTTAGGTTAAGGCGCCGAGAGGTCCGCGGTCAGGTTACGTTCACCTTCGGGCGCCACACGTAGGTTTCAAAGGTGTGTCGGTCGGTCGTCGGCAAGCCGCAAAAACTACAGACGACGTCGACCAAACCGCCGCAAGACCGAGCAGGAGGCAGATATAAAACACACACACACACACACACACACACACACACACACACACAAAAACAAAATTTAAACACCACCCACCGGCCAAAGGGCACCAAAAACCACAAACCCGAGCACCACGTCGACCAGAGGCAACCCGCCGCTCACGCGACATGGCTGGCAACTAAGGGGCAAACGGCAACGGCGCTTTCCGCACCGGGCCGGATGCACGTACGACAACACCGCTACCCGTACGCAGGCCTCCCATTGCACACAGCCGCTCTGTGTTTGAACATCATCAATGGCGCGCCCGCGGCTCGTCGCGGGCGCAGCCATAACGCCGCCACTTTTGCACCAACACATTCACGCACCGCAAAACAGCTCGCCGACACAGCACAGCCGACAAAACAAAAACAACCCGCGAGACGGGGGCGACAAACGACAACGATAACAACAACAACAGCAGCAAACAACTCGCACCAAGCGTCCAACAGGTAACAAACGGACAAGCACAGCCTCTGCTAACGGCCACGACGCCAGCGGCACACTGCTCCTTTCCCGCCACACTCGATTTCACAACGCACGCACGCGACCCCGTCAACGACACCGACACGACACACGACGGGCTCCCTTCCCGCAACCTACACCTTTCCGCCACTACGCACAGCTCCACCCGACGCGCCCGTCGCAACGACACTACTGCACGCACTATCCACCCGCCTCCTCCTCTCCCCCCCCCCCCCTTCCCGTACACAACAACACAGCCAAAAACAACACTCACGACCCAAACATACTAACGACATGGCACGTGCATCGGCGCACACCCCAACCAGTCACCGTCGACAACCACACGCAAGGCACGAAACCGGCGTCCTTCCACGTTGCCATCAAAGCTGCACAAACAACCACAGGAGGAACCACCAACAACGGCCCGCCCGCCCGCCCGCCCGCCCGCCCAATATTCTCCCACCCTCACCTCACGCCGCAACCACCAAACGCACATTCCCGCTCGCTACCACACACCTCTCGGCAGCCGCTTCGCAAACAATGACGTGACGTGACATCATCACATCACGGGCTACGCACGCACACCGACCCACTTTCCTGCCCTTCGCCCTCTTCTTTCCGACGCCTGCCTTCGGCCGAGCACACGTACGTGGCACAACGCCCAACACAGTCACACACAGTCGACAGGCGCACGCCCAGGCACGCAACGACGCAGCGCAGCAAAGGCGCCCGCAACACATACCTCCTCTCTCTTCTCGCCGCCGCCGCCGACCGCCCGCCAGCCAGCCAGCCAGCCAGCCAGCCAGCCAGCCACTCGCAATGTGCACTGCCAACCAGCCACACGTCCACCGCGCCGCCTCCGACCACCCGCCAGGGGGCGCTCACGTCCGCGACAACAGCGCGGCCCGCCGCCGGGCGGGCCCAGCCGAACCCAGCCCAGCCGGCGCGCGCTGCTCTGCACTCGGCGCGCCACACATCCTGCTGCAGACCGGGCTCGTCTCTCTGTACGCGTCTGCCCGCATCTCGTCTTCCTGCGCATCAACACAACGAGGCCGCGTGAGCAAACCACCCCCCCCCCCCCCCCCGTCACAACGCCACATCACACACTGCCTTGTCTACCGCCGAAATGCACTCACCAGCCATCCGCTTCGTCTTCGTCTTGTTTACTCGTTGTTGTTGCAGCGGCGCACACAGCCCCGGCCGGCCGCATCCGAGGGTGGCCCGCCGCCAGCGTCTCCTCCTTGGGCACAGGTGCGGTGCCGTGCCGTGCCGTGCCGTGGCCGCCCATCCATCCAACCGCACGCATTTGCTGGCCGCCTCTGCTGCAGAAGAAGACAAAAAACGAAACGTACAAACATACACGCACCCACAGCGTGGCCACACACGGACGGGACCGACAGGCTCCAAGGCGACCAAAGGATAAAAACAAAATAAAAAAACAAAAACAAAAAGACGCAAAGCAAGCAACAAGCACAGGCTGTCGCCTCGCGCCTCTGTCCTTCCGCCCCCGCCCTTCTCTCCCACCACATGCCCACAAACACCACCGCCTCCCCCTCCCCGCACCTCCACATTCGCCCCCTCCATTTGTTCCTTTCTCGCTCTTCCCTTCTGTGTGTCTGCGTGCGTGCGCGGGCGGCGCCTCTCAACATCCGCCGGCCGTCCGTCCCGTTTTCGCCGTACCACACACGCCACCGCCTCCTCCCCGTCCACCACCGCCGCCCCTGTCCGCCCCGCACAACACCATACACCGCTGCTTGTCCTGGCCGTTGCCACCAAAGGCGCCAGCCGCAAACCGCGCCAACGCCGCAGCGCGCGTGCGTCCTTCCTTCTCCGTGCCGACGCGGCCTCTATTCCCGCACCCATTCGGCCGACGACACAGCCGTTGGGCTCCGCACTGCGCGTACCGGCGTTACGCACGCACACCCACCCCCCTCGCGAACGCACGACTCATTGTCTTTGTTGTTTCTCCTCTTTCTTAACGTCTTTGTTTGTTGTTTGTTGTTTGTTTTGTTTTTTGTTTTTTGTTTTTTTTTTTCGTTTTTCCCCACCGCCACATGTGACACAATGCCGCCCTCCACCTTTCGTTCGTGGTTGCTTGCTTGCTTGCTTTGTTTCTCTTTCTCATTGGTACACGTCCGACGCGCTCCATTTCCACCACACCACGGCCATCAGCCTCCTCAACGGGCAGGCGCAGTGTGCCATTCTCCGGCGCACAAGCACACCGCGCGGTACTGGCGCGGCTCGCTCTCCTCGCCCCCACGCCACGCCACGCCACGCCACCGGTGCGCAGCAGCACATGTGATGTCTCGCAACACGACACGCGGTGCGCACACCCCGACCACGCGGCTCTAAAGGCATGGCACCGGCGACATGCGCCGCCCCAGCCACGCATCCGTCGTCTCACGTTGTTCACTGCCAGCCGCGTCGGAGGCTACAACCGCAACCACCACAACAACGGTCCCCCTCCCGGCAACACATTTGTTGCACAAACAAACACAACCGCCGAGCGCAGCGCGAACCACCCACACGCGCCCTCCGCGTCTCCTTTCTCCTTTCGCCCCCTCCCATCTCCCGAATATGCCAGCAGCGCAGCGTTACGCGTGCCCCTCACCCGTCCACACTACCGCGAAACGAACACGCCTTCCGGGCCACCTGCAAGGGCACGCCCACCACCAAATACTGCCGTATTCACGGACGCAGTTCGCAACACGCAACGCACTCTCCACCTACCTTCTTTCTCTCGTCCCTTCTCTTTAAAAACAAAACAAACACACAAACCAACCACGGCTAACACACTTTTTCGCGACACCTTTGACTGCGTTATCTCGACCGTGACGGCAGCTATCGACCATCCATTCCCCACTACACACACACACACATCATTCGCTACACCGCACACGAAACGGCAAGGGCAAGGCACTCTCTCATAGATTCTTCCTCCGAGCCATATCGGGCGAACGTTGCATCCGGGAAGGCAATGCAATTCAGCCGTCACCACGGCCGACACTTGCAGCCGCGCCGTAAACGCATGTCAGTGCGGCTGCAATGCACGGGAACGTTCCGTTGCTCTAGACAGCGCCTCTCCGTTTTTCCCCTGTCTCGTTTTCCGGTGATTGCTTCTCCTTCTTCTTTTTCTTCGTTTCGTTTCGTTTTATTATTTTCGTTCCCCTCCTCCACCATTGTTTCCGTCCCCACAGTTTTTTTTTTTTTTTTTGCTCATTCCACACGTTCTGCCCAGACAAGACATGACATCCGACCGATCACAGTCAGCCTTTCGTCACCGTTCGCAGCGCCGACGGTGCCACAGTGAGACGGGTGTTCAGACCGACACGTTGCCATGATGCCCATAGACAGCTACTCAGGGCCGCCGGATCGGATCACATCACCGACAAACCGGCCATTTCACCGGGGGACACAGACAACCGCGTGTACGCCCATAACAACAAACAACGGCCGTCGTCGTCTACCGTCACTGAACCGAACACACGTGCACCTTGAATGACGACACCGGCGTGCGTGCGCACAACAATCAATCATTCAAATCAACTGCAGAAACGGCTATCAAAATCAAGGGCCAAATAAATGGGTACACCACCGTGCGTGTCGCCTACCCCACCCGCCCGTACAATTCTTGCGTCTTCTTAATGACTAGTAAAGACACGTCCATTTTTTTTTTTTTTTTTAAAACGTCACCAACACACCTCCACGCCGTACAGCAAAGGGAATAGTAGACGGCAACACAACATTTCACCCTCGCCATCATGTATGTATGATGTGACAACAAACAAACCCGCAGACGGCCCTAACGGTGACATCCAACAATCGCGAGGGGTTTCAATTGCAGTCACGTGACTAACCGGGCAGACAGAGACAAAGAAAGGAAAGGAATCAGCGACACAGACAACACCTCCTGTCTGTGTGTCGACAAACAACCAACCAACCAACCAACCACGCCACGACTCGCGAGCACGCATAACCACCACCACCACCACCACCAGCTGCTTCGCAACCAACCAAACCGGGTAGCTATGCGCCGCCTCACACAAACAACAATTCCGCTCTTCCCGCAAAGGCAATTTGGTGGCCCTGAAAAGGGCCGTTTTGCCGCTCTCGCAACGGAGGGGAGCTCCCTAGAGCCTTAACCCCCTCACTTGGAGCTCGTGTACTTGGTCACCGCCTTCGTGCCCTCGCTCACGGCGTGCTTGGCCAGCTCGCCAGGCAGCAAGAGCCGCACAGCCGTCTGGATCTCGCGGGACGTGATGGTCGAGCGCTTGTTGTAGTGCGCCAGGCGAGACGCCTCGGCCGCAATGCGCTCGAAAATGTCGTTCACGAAGCTGTTCATGATGCTCATCGCCTTCGACGAGATGCCCGTGTCGGGGTGCACCTGCTTCAGCACCTTGTAGATGTAGATGGCATAGCTCTCCTTCCTCTTGCGCTTCTTCTTCTTGTCGCCCTTCGAAATGTTCTTCTGCGCCTTGCCAGCCTTCTTGGCGGCCTTCCCGCTAGTCTTGGGCGGCATCTCGAACGTACAACAGCAAGCAGCAAGCGCTCCGCTCTAGTCAGCGTCTCCCCACACAGTGGCACCCGCCGCTACCGCAACACCCCACCTTTACCAGCTCGCCCTGTTGCGGCCGCCGACCAATGGGGCGCGCGCGCAACCGGCCGCCGCACCCGAGCCCATAAAGGGACCCCCACCCTAGTCCCGCCGCCACGCACTCCGCTGCTCGACTCGCTGCGGCTCGCACCGTTACGTTACGTGTTTCAACTAGCCAAACGCCATGTCCGGACGCGGAAAGGGAGGCAAAGTCAAGGGCAAGTCAAAGTCCCGCTCAAGCAGGGCTGGGCTCCAGTTCCCGGTCGGCAGAATCCACCGCCTCCTGCGCAAGGGAAACTACGCCGAGCGCGTCGGCGCCGGGGCGCCCGTCTACCTCGCCGCCGTCATGGAGTACCTCGCGGCTGAGGTGCTCGAGCTGGCCGGAAACGCGGCCCGCGACAACAAGAAGACGCGCATCATCCCGCGCCACCTGCAGCTCGCCATCCGCAACGACGAGGAGCTCAACAAGCTCTTGTCGGGCGTCACCATCGCACAGGGTGGTGTCCTGCCCAACATCCAGGCCGTCCTGCTGCCAAAGAAGACCGAGAAGAAGGCCTAAACAGAGAGCGCGGCGCTGCGCTTGCGTGCTCCCTGCACGCAAACGCGCCTGCCTTTGCCTTGCCGGCTCGGCTCACAACAATCGGCCCTTTTCAGGGCCACCACACAAACCTACGTCCAAAGCAAAGTTTCCGTCGTCCGTGCTCGCCGCACTTTACACAACACGTCCACATACATACATTGCACAGCCAGCGCCGGCGCACGTCCGCCATCTTGTCCACAGCCCGTGTGGCCGAACGCGCACACATTTTGTCGTTTCTCTCTTTTTGTCTTTTTTGTTTCTGCACCCCTCCGCGCACGCACAGAGTCGCGTTCCAAACGACAACGACATCAATACACCGATAATGTGATGATCATTGTTAGCATTATAATGTTTCAATTAAAGGGGCGCGCGTGGCACAGACAAAAAAAACCAAACAGCTGATCCGATCGATCGATCGATCGATCCGGCCCGCCCGCCTATGCCCACGCCACAAACAAACAACAAACCACGCACACACTGGACTCAGCCGCGCCCATCGCGTCAAACTCAAAAACTAACGCACGCGCAGCAGCAACAACAACAACAACACGCACAGGCAACACAGACTCTTTCGCACTTTTCAATCTCCGAACAGTGTGGTGGCCCTGAAAAGGGCCGTTTTCGTCTCTCCCACCAAGCACGGGCACGGCACGGCCGCGGGAAGGCCACAACGCAGCACAGCACACCGGCTGGCTGGCTGCCTGCCTGCCTAACCGCCGAAACCGTACAGGGTGCGCCCCTGCCTCTTCAGGGCGTACACCACGTCCATGGCCGTCACAGTCTTGCGCTTGGCGTGCTCAGTGTACGTCACCGCGTCGCGGATCACGTTCTCCAGGAACACCTTCAGCACTCCGCGGGTCTCCTCGTAGATCAGACCAGAGATGCGCTTCACGCCGCCCCTGCGAGCCAGGCGGCGGATGGCGGGCTTCGTGATGCCCTGGATGTTGTCGCGCAACACCTTGCGGTGCCGCTTGGCGCCACCCTTGCCCAGCCCCTTTCCTCCCTTGCCGCGGCCTGTCATTCTTCTTCCTTCCTCCTCCTCAAAGCAAGCAAGCGAAAAAACACAAGCGCCAGCTCCTCACCCGGCGCTAGCGAGTCGGCTACGGTGCGAGCTCTAATAATTTTAATAATAATAAAGGATGGGGCCCCTCCACGCCCGCACCAACGTGGTGACCAACACAAAAGTTTTACTGTCACCTCCGTAAGCATGTTAGTTTTGAATCAGGCGTCACAGGATGCAGGCTGTGATGTTATCCATGCGTCTGGGTAAGACTACTCATTAACATGGTCCATCAGGAGATAGTAGTGGTCGAAAACGATCGAAGGGTAGCGGTTTTAAGAGCAGAGGAAAAAAAGTGCCAAGGCCAGCGCCAAGGGAAAAAAACCTCTGCGACAGTAGGACGGGTGGTAAGGGCAGTAGCGGCTTGCTAGCTGCGACAGAGCATGCAAGGTGAGGGGGGTTAGCGTGAGGTATCGTGCAACGTTACCTATGTACTGCGTGGTTGTCAGCTGGGGCAGTCCGGTGCTGCGGCTGGGCTCGCTTGTAGTCTCCTGGGCCGGCCGCAGTGGCTTACTCCCTGTAACATACAAATTCGGCGCGGCAGGGCGGCGACGCTTCTGCGATGAAGACTGGCCTATTGGCACCTCGTCCCCTTGCGGAGCCTGGTCCCGTAGCAGTCGGCGTCGCCAGCGGCTCCTCTGCGGCGGCGGTTGTCTTCTTCTTCTTTGCGCCTCTCACCCGCGCTGCTGCTGGAACAAGAGCTGGGATAGGCGCGCGAACGTCCTTCTGCGAGGTCGCAGGAGTGTTCGCAGGTACGACTGCACTGAGGCCTTGGGCGAAAACTGCACGCAGTTGCCTCAAGGCCTCCTCCTTCTCTGCAGCCACGGCGGCTGCGAAGGCAGCCCTCTCCGCCGTCATGACGGCTTTGAGGGCTGCTGTGGCCTCCTTCACGGCGGTGCCGAGTTCGAGGTCACATCTCTTCGCAGGAAGGCGAGCTGCGTCCTGGCTATCCGTTTCCGAGCGGCCGTCCCCGCCCCTGGCAGGTGGATCTGCTGCTGCGCCTTCCCTCAGCTGCACCGGGCTGTTCTGCGCCCTACGCCGTTTCCGACGTCGTCTTCTCTTCTGCTGCTGCGTCGGTGCGGCCGCGGCCGCCTCGCCGCCCCCGGCACGGCTGCGGCTTGAGAAAGCCGCACAGCCGCGCCAACTGGCGACGTGCGGGCCGCCACACCGGACACAAGTCGGCAGAGCGTTGCTGCCGCGGTCGCAGGCGCGGCTGTCGTGCTCTCCTGAGCACTTGACGCACCGCGCCGCGTTGCGGCAATACTTCGCTACATGGCCCTCGCCCTGGCACCTGAAGCACTGGGGCTGAGGATCCATGGCGGTCGGGAGAGCCTCCGTCGTAACCGGGAAGCCCAGCAACTTCCGCAAGTCGAAGATGTCACTCCCGCCGTCGACCGTTTGCACGGTCACGGCATAGAGCGGCGCCCTCTTCCTGTTGGTTCGGTTGTGCAACCTTGCGGCTGCACCACCAAACCCGGCTCGCAGCAGCCCTTCCCGGACCGCTGCCTCATCACAGCACCAAGGCAACCCCCTGAGGAGTGCCTTAGTCGTCTTCACCCTTCCTACGGAAGGTGCCTTCTCTCGCGCCGGCGGCGCGTCGACGATGTGGTCGGCCACTGCGACCTTGATCGCCCTGTGGTCGGCCACGTTCGCGGCTCGAACGCAGATCAGCGAGTCTGTATCGACAGACTCGTAGACCACCTCGTTCCGAGCGCAGCTCGTCATGGTGTCGAACAGCGCTGTCCACCCGCCTTTGCACTTGACATACAAAGGGGGGACAGGCCGCGACTCGTCTTCTCTAGAGTTCCTTGCACGGTCGGCAGACTCAGTGAGTTGCACAACCGAAGGACCCTTCGTAGCGGCAGGTTTCCCTTGCGCACGCTTCTTCCCCATACTGCGAGGCGCGGAACACGACAATTTGCACGCGTTGTCAAAACAACGCACGACAATTTGCTTTCCGCAGCGCCCACAGCACAGAAAACCTCTTCACGAGCTCTCAACGGCCGAGTAAGCGAAGCGCGCAACACCAGCGATGCGCTCACCTCGCCAGCTCAGGCCGCTCTCCTGGTGCGAGCTCTTCGCTTCGCTTCTTCCTTACGAGCTTTCCTTTGCTCGCGTGGGAGCAGGGTAAACAATGCTTTGTTGTTCCTGCTATGCCTTTTGTTTTGATTACGGTGCCTGATTTATTGGTTCGGCCTATGGGGATACAGTTGCATCCTGCCTGCTGAGGGTTGTTAGTCCCTCAGTAGGTCAGGCCAACGTGTGGTTGGCCTGTGGTGTATGTTGTGGCCCAGGTCCTGAATGAGCCGGTTTTCTGAGTTCTCAGCCTTGTTGTAGAACAGCCGTGCAGACTGTCTAAAGCGATCCCGCAGTTGCAGGATTCCGGTCTGTTCATGTAACAGAGTGGAGGAATATCTTCGTGGAAGGCGCAGGGCGAGCTTTAGGGCTCTGTTCTGCACCCTCTGTAGCGTGCCTATATGGGTGTCGGCTGCCATGCCCCACACCACGGCTGCGTACTCTAGCACTGGTCTGACCAGCGCTAGGTACAGGGTGATGCCGTGCTGGGGGGCCAGCGTCGACGTGGGGTTAAGCAGGGGGTACAGGGTGTGAAGTCGCCCTATAGCCCTGCTCCTAACGTCCTGGACGTGTGGTCTCCAGGTAAGCCTTTGGTCGAGTGTGACCCCGAGGTATTTGCCGGTTTTACTCCACGGAACGGGGCTTCCCGTGATAGTAACCGGCGGCAAATCGGGAGGCAGCAGTCTTCTAGTGAATACTACTGCCTGGCTCTTTGCAGCGTTCTGTTTGAGCCGCCACTTGGTTGACCACGCGCCCAGGGTGTCGCAGCCAATCTGGAGGTGGCGTCGCATTTCCCTCACGTTCATGCTCCGCACGAATAGCGCGGTGTCGTCAGCGTAGAGTGCCAACTTCACCGGCGCCACTCGTGGGGCATCTGCGGTGAAAATGGAGTACAGCAGAGGGCCAAGGACGGACCCCTGTGGCACTCCTGCTCGTATTGGCCTGTGGGTCGAGGTGCCATCATCTAGTCGGACGTGGAAGGTCCGGTCAGCCAGGTAGGAGCGGATGAGGACTCCATGTGATGTCGGTACCCCGTGCACAAAGAGTTTGTACACGAGGCCGTCGTGCCACACGGAGTCGAAGGCTCTGGAGACATCAAGGAACACCGCCCCAAGGTATTCCCTGGTCTCCAGGGCGCGCATGGCTTCTTCCACCAGCCGCAGAAGCTGGTGGGTGGTGGAATGACCGCTCCTGAATCCGAACTGTTCGTCCGGGATGATGCCCTCGACCGTCACGTGTCGGAGTAGCCTCTTGGCGTACAGACGCTCGAAAACCTTGGAGAGGGATGGGAGAAGGCTGATTGGCCTGTAGTTTTCAGCCTGCCGGGCGTCCTTATTCGCTTTGGGTATGGCTACCACCTCCGCGTGTTTCCACTCGGAGGGGTAGATCCCAGAGCGGAGGACATGATTAAAGATGCCTGTAAGGAGCTGGTAAGCCCCCTCCGGCAAGTTCTTCAGCAGGTGGTTGCTGACGCCGTCGACGCCTCCCGCCCTTTTGGTGTTGAGCGTCTGTATCTGTTCTGCCACTTCCTCCTCTGAGACTCTGGCCCGCCCTCCCCCCACCACGCGCACCGAGGGCATATAAGCGCGGCGCGGGGCCGCGCGGGCCCGTTGTCAAGGCAGCACCGGACGCTTCGTGTACCGCACGCACCTCCACGCCGCTAACCGCTATGGCCCGCACAAAGCAAACGGCCCGCAAGTCCACCGGCGGAAAGGCGCCGCGCAAACAGCTCGCCACCAAGGCGGCGAGGAAGAGCGCGCCCGCCACCGGCGGCGTCAAGAAGCCCCACCGCTACAGGCCGGGCACCGTCGCCCTGCGGGAAATCAGGCGCTACCAGAAGAGCACAGAGCTGCTCATCCGCAAGCTGCCGTTCCAGCGCCTAGTGCGCGAGATCGCCCAGGACTTCAAGACCGACCTGCGCTTCCAGAGCTCCGCAGTCATGGCCCTGCAGGAGGCCAGCGAGGCCTACCTCGTCGGCCTCTTCGAAGACACCAACCTGTGCGCAATCCACGCCAAGCGCGTCACCATCATGCCCAAGGACATCCAGCTCGCGCGCCGCATCCGCGGCGAGCGCGCCTAGAAACCGCGCCGCGCACGCGCACGCGCGCCCGCCCAACAAAAACGGCCCTTTTCAGGGCCACTAACATCTCTCCGTCGCGAGCAAAACTTTTGTCGGTCTTGCCGCCCCGCAAAACAACAACAACCAATTCCCCTCCCGTCCACAGCCGCTCTCGCCAACAATCGACGTCACTCCCATCCCTCACAATACACACACACACACACACACACACACACAACAGCCGGACGACGTCACCACACACCACGGGTGGCTGGCCGCCGCCGTCTCCGAGGCGCGCGCACGCTACGCTACACTACAACGTCAACGCCACCGCGCCTTCCCAATTCCCGCCGGCCACTTCCACGTCTCACGTCCCCCCGCCGCTTTGAGACAGAGAGAGACACAACACACACACAAAAGACACGACATCCGCAAAGCAAGCAAACACACAAACAAACAAGAGTCTCCAGAAACATACATGAGCAACCAAACGTCGGCCGCCGCAAAAAAAAAAAAAAACAACTACAACAACAACAAAAACAAATAAAATAAAATAAAAAGACCAACAAACGGCCACAACCGCTCCGCTACCGCGCGCCGCCGCCTACCGCCACCGGCACCACAATCCAACCACCACGGCACGCAAACAGTACCCACAAGGGTCACACACAACCAACCAACCAACCACACCGGCGCATGCACGACAATCAACGCCTTCCCGACGTCCTTTGATGGCCCTGAGAAGGGCCGTTTTGGGCCGCGCGACAGCCGCAGCCGTGCCATCGCGCGCCACTAAGACGACGCGGGGGAGGGCGGTGGGGGACGACGGCGTCAAGCGCCAACCCCTCTCCCTTGCCTTTCTTTAACGTTACTACTTTACTTCTTCTTCTTGGGCGACGCCTTCGCCTTAGACGGCGTCGTCGCCTTCTTCGGGCGCGGCGCCTTCGGCTTCTTCGTCGGAACCTTGGCGGCCTTCTTCGCCTTCGACGGCGACTTGGCCTTGGCCGGCTTGGCCGCAGCCGCCTTCTTCGCACCCGCGGGAGCCGCCGACGCCGCAGACGCCTTCTTGGCGGCGCCCGCCTTCCGACCGGTCGCCGCCTTCACGCCACCAGCCTTCTTTGCGCCGGCCGCGCGGCCGCCCTTCTTCTCCTTGCTGGCCGGAGCGGCGCGCTTCTTCTTCGCACCGCCGGCACGGGCCTTGCCGCCCTCGGCCGCCCCGCCGCCGGCGCCGGCAAGCTTGAAAGAGCCGGACGCGCCCTTCCCCTTCGTCTGCACCAGCTCGCCAGCCACGACGGCCGACTTGAGGTACTTCTTGATAAAGGGCGCCAGCTTCTCCGCGTCCAGCTTGTAGTGCGCGGCAATGTACTTCTTGATCGCCTGCAGCGACGAGCCGCCGCGCTCCTTCAGACTCTTGATGGCGGCCGTCACCATCTCAGAGGTGCGCGGGTGCGCAGGCTTGGCGCGCGGCTTCTTCGCAGACGCCGCAGACTTGGCCTTCTTCGTCGTGCCGGTGGCGGCGGGTGCCGCAGCAGTCTCGTTCGTAGCCGCCTGATCTGCCATTATTTCGACGGACGACGCGCGTACACACAACAACAGAACAGCGAGAGAGCGGCGAGCACGGCAGAGAATAGCCGCCGCGCCGCCAGGCCCAGCCAGTGTCGCGGGCGGGCGCGGACGGCCGAGAGAGCGGCCGCCACTCTGCGCGCCGCCGCGCCGCGCCTCCCGCGCTTGCTACCGCCCAACGTCCGACAGCCTGTGCGGACCAGCCCCAAACCTGCGCCGCAACCACCCGCGCCATTCAAACCACCGAGGATGGGGCTACACACGGCCACACCACAGTCGCCAACCAGTCGCCACGGCAGCGCCGCAAACCACGGCCAAACTGCAGCTACCGCGCGCCACAGCCTGGCTCGGCCCGCCGAGAATCGCCGCCCCCGCCCAAATGCCGCCCCCACAGCCCCAGCCGACGACCCGCCACAATGGCCAAACCTTCGGCAAAACTGGCGCACCGTCGCCGCGCCAGCCCGGCCAGCGCGGCCGCCGCCACAGCCACACAAGCGGAGGCGTGCGGCGATGACGGCCGTGCAAACGCACCTCCGCCGCCCCATCGCCCTCCCACCGTTTCCCGATCGGCCCGCGGCCGTCGGGCCACCTCCGCCCGCCAACATTCGCGCCCGTTTCTCACAACATTGCCCGCCGCAAAACAAAAACGAGCGCCGCCTGCGCAACATGGGCACCGGCCAACCGAGGCGCCGCCGCCCCTCGCCGCTTTCAGCGAGGGTGGCTAACCGCCATCCGCAACTACAGACGCACCGAATCTGCCTTCATCAAAAGCACACACCGACAGCCGACCTCTAACATTTAGACTCCGCAAGCCACCCAACGGTGTGTGGCGGAGGGCACTTCACGTGCCAATGTCATTTACCTCCCTTTGCTGTTCCAGTCGCGTATGGTTCGCGGGACGAACCGACAGTCTGCAAAAAAAAAAAAAAAACGCCTCCGTGCGCGCTCGAATCTCTCTAACCACATCCATTCGTGATCTCCTCGGGAGGTATACGCAATATATTCGATACCCCATCCAGAAACGCAATATCTCGAAACCTGGCGAGCAAGCTACACCGCGATGCAGAGCGCCTCTATTGCAGAGTCTGCCGCGTGGGTTTGTTAAACATCTCCGTAACGCTATCACGGTTACCAAATGACCCTGCGACGAAACGTTGG
Organism: Schistocerca nitens; assembly: GCF_023898315.1. Taxonomy (NCBI): domain Eukaryota; kingdom Metazoa; phylum Arthropoda; class Insecta; order Orthoptera; family Acrididae; genus Schistocerca; species Schistocerca nitens. The sequence continues at coordinate 229,314 of NW_026046004.1, forward strand.
ATCGTCTCCGTCGCCTCCGTCAACGCGACCTGGTACGGATCCCACACTGATGGGCAACACGCACGTATAGGTCGAACGAACGGGTGTTTTGTAAGCCACCTCCTCCTTTGTTGATGGACGACATTTGCTACGCATTCTCCCAATAAATCGCAACCTGGTACCCGCCTTACCAACAATTACTTTTGTTTGTTTTTTTTTTTTGTTTTTTTTTTTTAATATGATGATCATCCCACTCCCAATCACTCCGCACGCATACTCCCAGATATTTTACAGACGTAACTGCTACCAGTGTTTGTCCCGCTATCATATACTCAATCATACAATAAAGGGTCCTTCTTTCTATATTATTCGCAATACATGTTAAGGGACAGTTGCCACTCCCTGCACCACGTGCCTATCCGCTGCAGATCGTCCTGCATTTTTCGCTGCAACTTCTCTGTATACTACAGCATCATCCGCGAAAAGACGCATGCAACGTCCGACACTATCTACTAGGTCATTTATATACATTGTGTGTGAAGAGCAATGGGTCCCATAACACTCCCCTGTGGCACGCCAGAGGTTACTTTAACGTCTGTAGACGTCTCTCCATTGATAACACAACATGCTGTGTTCTGTTTGCTACAATCTCTTCAGTCCAGCCACACACTTGGTCCGACATTCTGCAGACACTTACTTTGTTTATCAGGCGACAGTGCGGAACTGTATCGAACGCCCTCCTTCCGGATGTCAACCAAAATGGCATCTACCTGGGAGCCTGTATCTAATATTTTCTGGGTCCCATGAACAAATAAAGCGCGTTGGGTCTCACACGATCGCTGTTTCCGGAATCCATGTTGATTCCTACATAGTAGACACTGGGTTTCCAAAAAACGACATGCTACTACTCGAGCATAAAACATGTTCTCAAATTCTACAACCGATCGACGTCACAGATATAGGGCCTATAGTTTTGCGCATCTGCTCGACGACCCTTCTTCAAGCCCGGGACTACCTGTGCTCTTTTCCAATCATTTGGAACCCTCCGTTCCTCTAGAGACTTGCGGTACACGGCTGTTAGGAGGTTCTGTCGCGTACTCTGTGTAGAATCGAATTGGTATCCCGTCGGGTCCAGTGGACGTTCCTCTGTTGAGTGATTCCAGTTGCTTTTCTATTCCTCCTTGGACACTTATTTCGATGTCAGCCATTTTTTCGTTTGTGCGAGAAGGAACTGCAGTGCGGTCGTCCTCCGTGACACAGCTTTTGGAAACAGGTGTTTAGTATTTCACAGCTTTACGCGTGTCATCCTCTGTTTCGAGCCGCTTACTACTGATTCAACGTACGACCACAACGTCCTAGGATTTGATTTGATTTCCTGTCACGTCGGTACATGGAATTGTACTTTCGCATTCACCGGACGCTTCACGCATAGCCCTCCTTACGCTAACTTTGGACATCGTTTAGCGTCTGTTTGTCTGAGAGGTTTTGGCTGCGTTTCAACTTTGAGTGAAGCTCTCTTTGCTTTCGCTATAGTTTCCTAAACTTTGGTTGTTGTACCGCGGTGGGTTTTTCCCATCCCTCGCAGTTTTACTCGGCACGTACCTGTCTAAGACGCATTTTACGATTGCCTTGCACTTTCTCCATAAACACTCAACATTGTCAGTGTCGGAGCAGACATTTGCGTTTGCATCTGCCTGGTAGTCTCAAATCTGCCTTCTATTACTCTTGCTAAACAGATAAACCTTCCTCCCTTTTTTTTTTTTTTTTTGTTTTTTTTTTTGTTTTTTTGTTGTATATTCCTACTAACGTCCATATTCAGCGATGCTGCAACGGCCTCTTGTTCACTGGGTCCCTGTTCTGCACATACAGAGTCGACAAGTTCGGGGTCTGTTTGTCATCGGTAGGTCCACGATGTTATCTCCACGAGTCGGTTCTCTCTCTGTTTAATTGCTCGCGGCATTTTTCGTTCGGATGGTGCACTCAGTATACTGTCACTCGATGCTCTGTCCCTACCACCCGTCCTGAACATCTGGCACATTGAAATCTCCACCTAAGACTGTAACACGCTGCGGAAAGGAAAATGTATGTCCACATTTTCTCTCACTTGTTCGGCCACTAATGCTGCTGAGTCGCGAGGTCGGTAAAAGGAGCCAATTATCAACCTAGCTCGGCTGTTGAGTGTACCCTCCACCCACAATAGTTCACAGGAACCGTCCACCACTTCTACTTCACTACACAGGATAAACTACTACTAACAGCGACGAACCACTCCACCACCGGTTGCATGCACGCTATCCTTTCTAAAGCACCGTCTGTACCTATAACGATTGCAGCTTCGGCGCTTTCTATCAGCGCTTGACGTTCCGGTACTTTACCAACGCAGAGCTTCGACAGTTGACAATTACAATACCGATTGCCGCTTGGTCCCCGCATGTCCTGACCTTGCCCCGCGCCCGTTGCCCTTTCCGTACTTGCCCAAGGGCCATCCAACCTAAACAGAACCGCCCAGCCCACGCCACACAACCCCTGCTACCCGTGTAGCCGCTTGTTGCGTATAGTGGACTCCACCTAAGACTATATAACATAACATGCCCTAAGGCATTCGCGGTGTACACCACCCTAAGGTGAGGTTAGGTTAGGTGGACGTGGGTTAGGTTAAGGGTTACAGTTAGGTTAAGCGTCAAAGTTAGGTTAAGCGTTCGGACGTGAGGCGTCAGGTGGCCGCACCTACCTTTACGGCCGGACATCTTAGGTTAGAGGTTAGGTTAGGTTAAGGCGCCGAGAGGTCCGCGGTCAGGTTACGTTCACCTTCGGGCGCCACACGTAGGTTTCAAAGGTGTGTCGGTCGGTCGTCGGCAAGCCGCAAAAACTACAGACGACGTCGACCAAACCGCCGCAAGACCGAGCAGGAGGCAGATATAAAACACACACACACACACACACACACACACACACACACACACAAAAACAAAATTTAAACACCACCCACCGGCCAAAGGGCACCAAAAACCACAAACCCGAGCACCACGTCGACCAGAGGCAACCCGCCGCTCACGCGACATGGCTGGCAACTAAGGGGCAAACGGCAACGGCGCTTTCCGCACCGGGCCGGATGCACGTACGACAACACCGCTACCCGTACGCAGGCCTCCCATTGCACACAGCCGCTCTGTGTTTGAACATCATCAATGGCGCGCCCGCGGCTCGTCGCGGGCGCAGCCATAACGCCGCCACTTTTGCACCAACACATTCACGCACCGCAAAACAGCTCGCCGACACAGCACAGCCGACAAAACAAAAACAACCCGCGAGACGGGGGCGACAAACGACAACGATAACAACAACAACAGCAGCAAACAACTCGCACCAAGCGTCCAACAGGTAACAAACGGACAAGCACAGCCTCTGCTAACGGCCACGACGCCAGCGGCACACTGCTCCTTTCCCGCCACACTCGATTTCACAACGCACGCACGCGACCCCGTCAACGACACCGACACGACACACGACGGGCTCCCTTCCCGCAACCTACACCTTTCCGCCACTACGCACAGCTCCACCCGACGCGCCCGTCGCAACGACACTACTGCACGCACTATCCACCCGCCTCCTCCTCTCCCCCCCCCCCCCTTCCCGTACACAACAACACAGCCAAAAACAACACTCACGACCCAAACATACTAACGACATGGCACGTGCATCGGCGCACACCCCAACCAGTCACCGTCGACAACCACACGCAAGGCACGAAACCGGCGTCCTTCCACGTTGCCATCAAAGCTGCACAAACAACCACAGGAGGAACCACCAACAACGGCCCGCCCGCCCGCCCGCCCGCCCCAATATTCTCCCACCCTCACCTCACGCCGCAACCACCAAACGCACATTCCCGCTCGCTACCACACACCTCTCGGCAGCCGCTTCGCAAACACATGACGTGACGTGACATCATCACATCACGGGCTACGCACGCACACCGACCCACTTTCCTGCCCTTCGCCCTCTTCTTTCCGACGCCTGCCTTCGGCCGAGCACACGTACGTGGCACAACGCCCAACACAGTCACACACAGTCGACAGGCGCACGCCCAGGCACGCAACGACGCAGCGCAGCAAAGGCGCCCGCAACACATACCTCCTCTCTCTTCTCGCCGCCGCCGCCGACCGCCCGCCAGCCAGCCAGCCAGCCAGCCAGCCAGCCAGCCACTCGCAATGTGCACTGCCAACCAGCCACACGTCCACCGCGCCGCCTCCGACCACCCGCCAGGGGGCGCTCACGTCCGCGACAACAGCGCGGCCCGCCGCCGGGCGGGCCCAGCCGAACCCAGCCCAGCCGGCGCGCGCTGCTCTGCACTCGGCGCGCCACACATCCTGCTGCAGACCGGGCTCGTCTCTCTGTACGCGTCTGCCCGCATCTCGTCTTCCTGCGCATCAACACAACGAGGCCGCGTGAGCAAACCACCCCCCCCCCCCCCCCCGTCACAACGCCACATCACACACTGCCTTGTCTACCGCCGAAATGCACTCACCAGCCATCCGCTTCGTCTTCGTCTTGTTTACTCGTTGTTGTTGCAGCGGCGCACACAGCCCCGGCCGGCCGCATCCGAGGGTGGCCCGCCGCCAGCGTCTCCTCCTTGGGCACAGGTGCGGTGCCGTGCCGTGCCGTGCCGTGGCCGCCCATCCATCCAACCGCACGCATTTGCTGGCCGCCTCTGCTGCAGAAGAAGACAAAAAACGAAACGTACAAACATACACGCACCCACAGCGTGGCCACACACGGACGGGACCGACAGGCTCCAAGGCGACCAAAGGATAAAAACAAAATAAAAAAACAAAAACAAAAAGACGCAAAGCAAGCAACAAGCACAGGCTGTCGCCTCGCGCCTCTGTCCTTCCGCCCCCGCCCTTCTCTCCCACCACATGCCCACAAACACCACCGCCTCCCCCTCCCCGCACCTCCACATTCGCCCCCTCCATTTGTTCCTTTCTCGCTCTTCCCTTCTGTGTGTCTGCGTGCGTGCGCGGGCGGCGCCTCTCAACATCCGCCGGCCGTCCGTCCCGTTTTCGCCGTACCACACACGCCACCGCCTCCTCCCCGTCCACCACCGCCGCCCCTGTCCGCCCCGCACAACACCATACACCGCTGCTTGTCCTGGCCGTTGCCACCAAAGGCGCCAGCCGCAAACCGCGCCAACGCCGCAGCGCGCGTGCGTCCTTCCTTCTCCGTGCCGACGCGGCCTCTATTCCCGCACCCATTCGGCCGACGACACAGCCGTTGGGCTCCGCACTGCGCGTACCGGCGTTACGCACGCACACCCACCCCCCTCGCGAACGCACGACTCATTGTCTTTGTTGTTTCTCCTCTTTCTTAACGTCTTTGTTTGTTGTTTGTTGTTTGTTTTGTTTTTTGTTTTTTGTTTTTTTTTTTCGTTTTTCCCCACCGCCACATGTGACACAATGCCGCCCTCCACCTTTCGTTCGTGGTTGCTTGCTTGCTTGCTTTGTTTCTCTTTCTCATTGGTACACGTCCGACGCGCTCCATTTCCACCACACCACGGCCATCAGCCTCCTCAACGGGCAGGCGCAGTGTGCCATTCTCCGGCGCACAAGCACACCGCGCGGTACTGGCGCGGCTCGCTCTCCTCGCCCCCACGCCACGCCACGCCACGCCACCGGTGCGCAGCAGCACATGTGATGTCTCGCAACACGACACGCGGTGCGCACACCCCGACCACGCGGCTCTAAAGGCATGGCACCGGCGACATGCGCCGCCCCAGCCACGCATCCGTCGTCTCACGTTGTTCACTGCCAGCCGCGTCGGAGGCTACAACCGCAACCACCACAACAACGGTCCCCCTCCCGGCAACACATTTGTTGCACAAACAAACACAACCGCCGAGCGCAGCGCGAACCACCCACACGCGCCCTCCGCGTCTCCTTTCTCCTTTCGCCCCCTCCCATCTCCCGAATATGCCAGCAGCGCAGCGTTACGCGTGCCCCTCACCCGTCCACACTACCGCGAAACGAACACGCCTTCCGGGCCACCTGCAAGGGCACGCCCACCACCAAATACTGCCGTATTCACGGACGCAGTTCGCAACACGCAACGCACTCTCCACCTACCTTCTTTCTCTCGTCCCTTCTCTTTAAAAACAAAACAAACACACAAACCAACCACGGCTAACACACTTTTTCGCGACACCTTTGACTGCGTTATCTCGACCGTGACGGCAGCTATCGACCATCCATTCCCCACTACACACACACACACATCATTCGCTACACCGCACACGAAACGGCAAGGGCAAGGCACTCTCTCATAGATTCTTCCTCCGAGCCATATCGGGCGAACGTTGCATCCGGGAAGGCAATGCAATTCAGCCGTCACCACGGCCGACACTTGCAGCCGCGCCGTAAACGCATGTCAGTGCGGCTGCAATGCACGGGAACGTTCCGTTGCTCTAGACAGCGCCTCTCCGTTTTTCCCCTGTCTCGTTTTCCGGTGATTGCTTCTCCTTCTTCTTTTTCTTCGTTTCGTTTCGTTTTATTATTTTCGTTCCCCTCCTCCACCATTGTTTCCGTCCCCACAGTTTTTTTTTTTTTTTTTGCTCATTCCACACGTTCTGCCCAGACAAGACATGACATCCGACCGATCACAGTCAGCCTTTCGTCACCGTTCGCAGCGCCGACGGTGCCACAGTGAGACGGGTGTTCAGACCGACACGTTGCCATGATGCCCATAGACAGCTACTCAGGGCCGCCGGATCGGATCACATCACCGACAAACCGGCCATTTCACCGGGGGACACAGACAACCGCGTGTACGCCCATAACAACAAACAACGGCCGTCGTCGTCTACCGTCACTGAACCGAACACACGTGCACCTTGAATGACGACACCGGCGTGCGTGCGCACAACAATCAATCATTCAAATCAACTGCAGAAACGGCTATCAAAATCAAGGGCCAAATAAATGGGTACACCACCGTGCGTGTCGCCTACCCCACCCGCCCGTACAATTCTTGCGTCTTCTTAATGACTAGTAAAGACACGTCCATTTTTTTTTTTTTTTTTAAAACGTCACCAACACACCTCCACGCCGTACAGCAAAGGGAATAGTAGACGGCAACACAACATTTCACCCTCGCCATCATGTATGTATGATGTGACAACAAACAAACCCGCAGACGGCCCTAACGGTGACATCCAACAATCGCGAGGGGTTTCAATTGCAGTCACGTGACTAACCGGGCAGACAGAGACAAAGAAAGGAAAGGAATCAGCGACACAGACAACACCTCCTGTCTGTGTGTCGACAAACAACCAACCAACCAACCAACCACGCCACGACTCGCGAGCACGCATAACCACCACCACCACCACCACCAGCTGCTTCGCAACCAACCAAACCGGGTAGCTATGCGCCGCCTCACACAAACAACAATTCCGCTCTTCCCGCAAAGGCAATTTGGTGGCCCTGAAAAGGGCCGTTTTGCCGCTCTCGCAACGGAGGGGAGCTCCCTAGAGCCTTAACCCCCTCACTTGGAGCTCGTGTACTTGGTCACCGCCTTCGTGCCCTCGCTCACGGCGTGCTTGGCCAGCTCGCCAGGCAGCAAGAGCCGCACAGCCGTCTGGATCTCGCGGGACGTGATGGTCGAGCGCTTGTTGTAGTGCGCCAGGCGAGACGCCTCGGCCGCAATGCGCTCGAAAATGTCGTTCACGAAGCTGTTCATGATGCTCATCGCCTTCGACGAGATGCCCGTGTCGGGGTGCACCTGCTTCAGCACCTTGTAGATGTAGATGGCATAGCTCTCCTTCCTCTTGCGCTTCTTCTTCTTGTCGCCCTTCGAAATGTTCTTCTGCGCCTTGCCAGCCTTCTTGGCGGCCTTCCCGCTAGTCTTGGGCGGCATCTCGAACGTACAACAGCAAGCAGCAAGCGCTCCGCTCTAGTCAGCGTCTCCCCACACAGTGGCACCCGCCGCTACCGCAACACCCCACCTTTACCAGCTCGCCCTGTTGCGGCCGCCGACCAATGGGGCGCGCGCGCAACCGGCCGCCGCACCCGAGCCCATAAAGGGACCCCCACCCTAGTCCCGCCGCCACGCACTCCGCTGCTCGACTCGCTGCGGCTCGCACCGTTACGTTACGTGTTTCAACTAGCCAAACGCCATGTCCGGACGCGGAAAGGGAGGCAAAGTCAAGGGCAAGTCAAAGTCCCGCTCAAGCAGGGCTGGGCTCCAGTTCCCGGTCGGCAGAATCCACCGCCTCCTGCGCAAGGGAAACTACGCCGAGCGCGTCGGCGCCGGGGCGCCCGTCTACCTCGCCGCCGTCATGGAGTACCTCGCGGCTGAGGTGCTCGAGCTGGCCGGAAACGCGGCCCGCGACAACAAGAAGACGCGCATCATCCCGCGCCACCTGCAGCTCGCCATCCGCAACGACGAGGAGCTCAACAAGCTCTTGTCGGGCGTCACCATCGCACAGGGTGGTGTCCTGCCCAACATCCAGGCCGTCCTGCTGCCAAAGAAGACCGAGAAGAAGGCCTAAACAGAGAGCGCGGCGCTGCGCTTGCGTGCTCCCTGCACGCAAACGCGCCTGCCTTTGCCTTGCCGGCTCGGCTCACAACAATCGGCCCTTTTCAGGGCCACCACACAAACCTACGTCCAAAGCAAAGTTTCCGTCGTCCGTGCTCGCCGCACTTTACACAACACGTCCACATACATACATTGCACAGCCAGCGCCGGCGCACGTCCGCCATCTTGTCCACAGCCCGTGTGGCCGAACGCGCACACATTTTGTCGTTTCTCTCTTTTTGTCTTTTTTGTTTCTGCACCCCTCCGCGCACGCACAGAGTCGCGTTCCAAACGACAACGACATCAATACACCGATAATGTGATGATCATTGTTAGCATTATAATGTTTCAATTAAAGGGGCGCGCGTGGCACAGACAAAAAAAACCAAACAGCTGATCCGATCGATCGATCGATCGATCCGGCCCGCCCGCCTATGCCCACGCCACAAACAAACAACAAACCACGCACACACTGGACTCAGCCGCGCCCATCGCGTCAAACTCAAAAACTAACGCACGCGCAGCAGCAACAACAACAACAACACGCACAGGCAACACAGACTCTTTCGCACTTTTCAATCTCCGAACAGTGTGGTGGCCCTGAAAAGGGCCGTTTTCGTCTCTCCCACCAAGCACGGGCACGGCACGGCCGCGGGAAGGCCACAACGCAGCACAGCACACCGGCTGGCTGGCTGCCTGCCTGCCTAACCGCCGAAACCGTACAGGGTGCGCCCCTGCCTCTTCAGGGCGTACACCACGTCCATGGCCGTCACAGTCTTGCGCTTGGCGTGCTCAGTGTACGTCACCGCGTCGCGGATCACGTTCTCCAGGAACACCTTCAGCACTCCGCGGGTCTCCTCGTAGATCAGACCAGAGATGCGCTTCACGCCGCCCCTGCGAGCCAGGCGGCGGATGGCGGGCTTCGTGATGCCCTGGATGTTGTCGCGCAACACCTTGCGGTGCCGCTTGGCGCCACCCTTGCCCAGCCCCTTTCCTCCCTTGCCGCGGCCTGTCATTCTTCTTCCTTCCTCCTCCTCAAAGCAAGCAAGCGAAAAAACACAAGCGCCAGCTCCTCACCCGGCGCTAGCGAGTCGGCTACGGTGCGAGCTCCGGACTCCGACTCCGTTACTGGCGTGCCTACCTGAGGCACGTGTGTGAGCAGGGTAAGCACTTGTGTGCTGTTCCTGCAGAACCTGGAATAGATGTTTTAGAAAAGACTTCCTAACCGTTGTTGGGGTCCTCTCGGTGTTCATCTCGTGGGTCCTGGTGTTGTTGGGGGAAGGGTTATTCCCGCAACAGGTCCGGCCAACGGGTAGTTGGTCGGTGGTGTTGCTGCTGGCCCAAGCACTGAATGAGCCGATTGCGGGATTGGCCCGCTTTTTGGTAAAACTGACGTGCTAGGACTCGGAATCGGTCCCGCAACGTCAGGATACCCGTGTCTTCATGGAGAAAGGTGGTGGGGTAGAACTTGGGAAGGCCCAGCGCAAGCTTCAGCGCCTTGTTTTGTACGCGTTGTAGCGTTCGTATGGAGGAGTCGGCGGCATTGCCCCACACCACGGCCGCGTACTCTAACACTGGGCGTACCAGTGTCAGGTACAGCGTGATGCCGTGACGTGAGGGCAATGTGGACTCCGGGTTTAACAAGGGATAGAGTGCACGAAGCCGCCCTATCGCCTTGTCTCTGATCCACTGGATGTGTGGGGCCCAGGTGAGCCGCTGGTCTAGTCTCACTCCGAGGTAGGTCGCTGTTTTTGACCACGGGATGGGGCCTCCCGCGATGTGTAGGGCTTCTAGGTTTGGCGGCACTCTGCGCTTCGTGAACGCCACCGCCTGGCTCTTGCCAGCGTTAAATTTAAGGCGCCACATGGTGGCCCAAGCACCAAGCGCTTCACATCCTTGCTGGAGGCGACGCCCCATGGTATGCGCGTTCATGCTCCGGGTGAACAGAGCAGTGTCGTCCGCATAGAGGGCCAACTCTACTCCGTCCACACGCGGAGCGTCGGCGGTGAAGAGCGAGTAAAGTATGGGGCCGAGTACCGACCCCTGCGGTACGCCGGCACGTATGGGTCTGTTGGTGGACCTTCCCTGTTCTGCCCGGACGTGGAAGGTCCTGCCAGATAGGTAGGACCTGAGAAGCACTCCGTGCGACGTCGGTACCCCGAGTACAAACAACTTGTAGACGAGGCCGTCATGCCACACGGAGTCGAAGGCGCGTGAGACGTCTAGGAATACCGCCCCAAGGTATTCCCTCGTCTCCAGAGCCCTCATAGCTGGTTCCACGAGGCGGAGCAGCTGGTGGGTCGTGGAGTGACCTCCACGAAAACCAAACTGCTCGTCTGGCAGTATGCGTTCCTGGTCCACGTGTTGTAGAAGTCGCCTCACGTAAAGTCTCTCGAAAACCTTCGAGAGACATGGGAGGAGGCTGATTGGCCTGTAGCTGGATGGCAACCGGGGATCCTTGTCCTGTTTCGGGATGGCCACCACCTCGGCATGTTTCCACACCGAGGGGTAGACACCCGAGGCAAGGATTTCGTTAAAGACTGTGGCCAGGTATTGCTCATACTCCTGAGGAAGATTCCTAAGGAGTGAGTTCGGGATGCCGTCGATGCCACCTGCCCTCCGGGCGTTGAGCGATCGGAGTTGCAGTGCGACTTCTTCGGCGGTGATGGGCTGTATGCTGTCACCCTCCTCTCGTGCGTCGAGGAAGACTGGGAGACGTTCTTCCACTAGACGGACGTGGGCCACGTCAATGTCATCTACCACGGGTCGGAAGTTTGCCTCAAAGGTGTCCGCTAGGACACTTGCCTTGGCGTCCGGCTCGCAGAAGTGGTCCTGACCGAGTTTCAGGGGAGGAATGCGCTGCCTGCGGCGCAGAAAACCTCTGACGACGCGCCATGCACTGCCGTCGTCCGGGTCGAGGGACTCGACAAGGTCGGCCCATGCTTGGTTGCGGTGTTCGCGGACGGCCGCAGTGATGGCACGACGCATGCGGTTTACGCGGCGTTTCGTTTCTGGCTGCCGCGTTATTTGCCACTCGCGGAAGAGGTGGTTTTTCGCCACTATAAGCTCCCGTATTTCTTGCGGGAGGCGTCGCGACCTATCTTGCGGCTGACGAGTGCGACCAGGTGTGGCAGTCTCTGCAGCTCGCAGGAGCGCCTGATTTAGGGAGGTGATGGCGGCTTCCGCCCCCACCTCCTCCGGATCAGGGGCCTCTGTGAGGTACTCCCGTACCTCGGTTTGGAAGTGCTCGACGTTGATCTTTTTGAAGGATGGACGACCGGCCCGCACCGCCGCGCCGACGACGTCTATGTCAAAGATCACTGGCAGGTGATCTGATGACAAAGCCGTCCCCGTCTCGGCAGTCGTAAACCGATCGACCCCCCTCAGTATAGCAACGTCGAGAACGTCTGGTTGTCCGCGCACTGGGATGTGGGTTGGGTCGTAGGGCCCTAGAATGATGGCGCCGTGTCTGAGGGCGGCGCGTTCAAGTCGGCGCCCGCTGACGTTTGTGAGGCGGGAGTTCCAGTGGGCGGACTTTGCATTAAAGTCCCCCCCGATGAACAGCCTCCCCTCCATGTCCAGTAGGGTGTCGAAATCGGCCTCTTGCAGAACACCCCGCGGCGGCCGGTATGCCGCCACGAAGGTGATCTTGCCGACAGACGTGTTGACGGTCACGCCGGTGGCTTCAATGTGCTCGAGTTGTGGCAGTTGCACTGGGTAGTGCCGCAAAGACGACCTGACATACGCCGCCGTTCCGCCGCCGTGGGTCGGGCGGTCGGTGCGGTAGCAGCTGTAATTTGCGACCCTGACGTGCACACCGGGTTTTAGGAATGTTTCACAGACGAGGCAGATGTCTACTGCCTCGTTGTGTAGAAATTCCCTAAATTCACCCTGCTGCGGTACAAGACTGTTTGCGTTGAAAACGCAGATAGTCAGGCCATGGGTATGGTCGTTATCCATGACTGGGGGGCTGGGCGATGGCCTGGAGGGCCGTCGCAGCTGCGGTGACTAGCTTGGGCAGTTGTGTCATGATTCCGTTTAATGTTTGCAGTAGCGTCTGCAGATCCTCGGTGATAGCGCTCGCGGCCGCAGGGGCGGGTGGCGCTGGGGCTGTACTAGGCTGGCACTGTTTTGCGACGGGTGTCTGCGCAGCAGGGGCAGCCTGTCCATTTTCGGCGCGGGTCGGGGGGGGCGGTGGGGGCAGCCCAGCAGCACTGGGTTCCGGCTGTGGGATGGTAGGTGGTTGCAGGTTGCGGGTGGGTAGGCGGCGTTCACCGCGAGGCGGGGCCTGCTGTTCAGCAGCCCGTCTCCCGGCAACGGACGCAAAACTGACTCCTGGCTGCACTTTTTTGGCAGCCTTGCCACGCTTGCGTGGTTTGAAAGCGTTACAGCCCCTGTAGCTGGCAACATGCGGTTCACTGCAGTTGCAGCATTTGGGCTGTTCGTCGCGCTTTTTTGCGCAATCACGGCTTTGGTGTGCACCTGCGCACTTCACGCAACGCGCGGGCATGGTGCAGTTGTGTGCAACATGGTCTAGGCCTTGGCAAGAGTAACACTGAAGCCTCTTGCCTTTGGCCTTGAGTAGTTCGACTGAAACGTCGATGTCCGCAATTTTGTCGAGTTGGAAGATTTTCCTGTTGTCCTCGTTGTCCACTAGGACGACAAGGAACAACGGCATCTTTTTGTGCGTGCGCGGCGATGTCATTAATTCTACCGTGCGCGCGGAGAAACCCGACTCCGCGAGTTCGTGTTTAAGGTGGGTGGGGTCCATCTTGATTGGCAGGTGACGTATAACCACCTTTAGTAGCTTCAGGGACTCGGTGTTGTGGGTATAGCAATGGAGTCCCTGTCCCCTAACAAAGTCCATGAGCTTTTTGTGCTCGTCTATGGATGTTGGAAACACCTTATAGACGTCATTCGCTTGCACTTTGAATGTCTTTATTTCCGCCACTCCTTTAATCATGCGGCGGAAGTCCATGAATTCATCGTCCCACTTCATGACTACTGGAGGGGGGCGAGTCTGTTTACGTGCTGGGGCGGCGGGTTCCGCTTCCATGACATCTTCGGTTGCCTCTGCGAACCGATTTGATGTGGCTGGAGGTGGGGGGAGCACCTTTTCAAGCCTTTTGGGCTTGGCAGTGTGCCGCCGGTTTGGTACGACAAAGCCGTCTTCCTCAGCTGCAGGGGGCGCTGTGGGGGCGTCTGCAGCAGCAGCCTTCTTTTTTGTTTGGCGCCCTTCAGGCGCGGTTGCTGTGGTTTGTTCCTCGGAGTCAGAGGTAGCCGGACGTTTCCGTGATGCCTGTTGCACTTCCATCGGCATTTCTGCCGATAGAAGTGTCCCCAGGTTGGCTTCGGGGATATCTAGAAGAACTGGCGTTGTTGGGTGCCGTGAAGGGTTTGGGTGGTCGCTGTCAGTCAGTCCCTGCACGGCGGGGACTGGCGCACTAACGGCCTCTTCACTGGAATTGTCCGTTGGGGCGTTCAGCAGCGCACTGGCTTCTTCAGTAGCCAAGTCTGGTGACGCAACACCACTCGGGGCCGCCTCCGCCGGAGCAGCAACATCTTGAGTTGCTACACCCGGCAGGGCTCCCGGCGGAACAATCACCTCTTCTATGGCCGAGCGCGGCAGTAAACCCGGCAGAATGGAGAAATCTATTTGCGGCTGTTGTCCCGTGATGGCAGCTATCTCGTAGTGCTGGAACATCACGTACGCCTTTGCCGCGGCTTCTTGTTCTTCGACTGTTTTTGGCTTTGTCATGCGATTGATAATCGCAAACAGTTCGACGCCAGAGATGGGGCGGTAGCCTGAGGGGGCGCAAGAAGCGTCGACCGTGGACGTGGTATCGCCGGAGGCGGGTAGTGCGGCGAAAGTTGCCGCCGACAGAGCGCTATCTGTCGGGGCGGAATCCTCCATGGCGGTTAGGCAGCTATTTTTCGGGTCCATGGGGCACCTGTAGTTGAGAGAGAAAAGGTGGAGATTTCTAACTCTAGTGATCGCGGACTGGTCCCACGTGAAGGGGGTCCTGGATCACGGCGTGCCCTAACGTTCCCTAGGCGTGACGCAAATCGATTCCTGAATCGATTTGTGCCACAGCCAGTAGCAGATAACACGACAATTTTGCCGCTAACCGACCCGCGTGCGAGTAGTCAGCAGGAGAGACAAGCTTTTGCTTTTGCCACGCGGACGCCGTTGACCAACGCACCTTAACAAAGGTGCGCAGACAAAGACGCGCGAGAACAATAGCGCGAGCGAGACGATAGCAGCTGCGTTGAGCCAGAGCGTCCTGTCGCTACGGCGGCTCAGCGCAGACTGGTGCCGGTGCGAGCTCTCTGCCGCCGCCCCCCTATATAGACTCTGGCCCGCCCTCCCCCCACCACGCGCACCGAGGGCATATAAGCGCGGCGCGGGGCCGCGCGGGCCCGTTGTCAAGGCAGCACCGGACGCTTCGTGTACCGCACGCACCTCCACGCCGCTAACCGCTATGGCCCGCACAAAGCAAACGGCCCGCAAGTCCACCGGCGGAAAGGCGCCGCGCAAACAGCTCGCCACCAAGGCGGCGAGGAAGAGCGCGCCCGCCACCGGCGGCGTCAAGAAGCCCCACCGCTACAGGCCGGGCACCGTCGCCCTGCGGGAAATCAGGCGCTACCAGAAGAGCACAGAGCTGCTCATCCGCAAGCTGCCGTTCCAGCGCCTAGTGCGCGAGATCGCCCAGGACTTCAAGACCGACCTGCGCTTCCAGAGCTCCGCAGTCATGGCCCTGCAGGAGGCCAGCGAGGCCTACCTCGTCGGCCTCTTCGAAGACACCAACCTGTGCGCAATCCACGCCAAGCGCGTCACCATCATGCCCAAGGACATCCAGCTCGCGCGCCGCATCCGCGGCGAGCGCGCCTAGAAACCGCGCCGCGCACGCGCACGCGCGCCCGCCCAACAAAAACGGCCCTTTTCAGGGCCACTAACATCTCTCCGTCGCGAGCAAAACTTTTGTCGGTCTTGCCGCCCCGCAAAACAACAACAACCAATTCCCCTCCCGTCCACAGCCGCTCTCGCCAACAATCGACGTCACTCCCATCCCTCACAATACACACACACACACACACACACACACACACACACACGCCGGACGACGTCACCACACACCACGGGTGGCTGGCCGCCGCCGTCTCCGAGGCGCGCGCACGCTACGCTACACTACAACGTCAACGCCACCGCGCCTTCCCAATTCCCGCCGGCCACTTCCACGTCTCACGTCCCCCCGCCGCTTTGAGACAGAGAGAGACACAACACACACACAAAAGACACGACATCCGCAAAGCAAGCAAACACACAAACAAACAAGAGTCTCCAGAAACATACATGAGCAACCAAACGTCGGCCGCCGCAAAAAAAAAAAAAAACAACTACAACAACAACAAAAACAAATAAAATAAAATAAAAAGACCAACAAACGGCCACAACCGCTCCGCTACCGCGCGCCGCCGCCTACCGCCACCGGCACCACAATCCAACCACCACGGCACGCAAACAGTACCCACAAGGGTCACACACAACCAACCAACCAACCACACCGGCGCATGCACGACAATCAACGCCTTCCCGACGTCCTTTGATGGCCCTGAGAAGGGCCGTTTTGGGCCGCGCGACAGCCGCAGCCGTGCCATCGCGCGCCACTAAGACGACGCGGGGGAGGGCGGTGGGGGACGACGGCGTCAAGCGCCAACCCCTCTCCCTTGCCTTTCTTTAACGTTACTACTTTACTTCTTCTTCTTGGGCGACGCCTTCGCCTTAGACGGCGTCGTCGCCTTCTTCGGGCGCGGCGCCTTCGGCTTCTTCGTCGGAACCTTGGCGGCCTTCTTCGCCTTCGACGGCGACTTGGCCTTGGCCGGCTTGGCCGCAGCCGCCTTCTTCGCACCCGCGGGAGCCGCCGACGCCGCAGACGCCTTCTTGGCGGCGCCCGCCTTCCGACCGGTCGCCGCCTTCACGCCACCAGCCTTCTTTGCGCCGGCCGCGCGGCCGCCCTTCTTCTCCTTGCTGGCCGGAGCGGCGCGCTTCTTCTTCGCACCGCCGGCACGGGCCTTGCCGCCCTCGGCCGCCCCGCCGCCGGCGCCGGCAAGCTTGAAAGAGCCGGACGCGCCCTTCCCCTTCGTCTGCACCAGCTCGCCAGCCACGACGGCCGACTTGAGGTACTTCTTGATAAAGGGCGCCAGCTTCTCCGCGTCCAGCTTGTAGTGCGCGGCAATGTACTTCTTGATCGCCTGCAGCGACGAGCCGCCGCGCTCCTTCAGACTCTTGATGGCGGCCGTCACCATCTCAGAGGTGCGCGGGTGCGCAGGCTTGGCGCGCGGCTTCTTCGCAGACGCCGCAGACTTGGCCTTCTTCGTCGTGCCGGTGGCGGCGGGTGCCGCAGCAGTCTCGTTCGTAGCCGCCTGATCTGCCATTATTTCGACGGACGACGCGCGTACACACAACAACAGAACAGCGAGAGAGCGGCGAGCACGGCAGAGAATAGCCGCCGCGCCGCCAGGCCCAGCCAGTGTCGCGGGCGGGCGCGGACGGCCGAGAGAGCGGCCGCCACTCTGCGCGCCGCCGCGCCGCGCCTCCCGCGCTTGCTACCGCCCAACGTCCGACAGCCTGTGCGGACCAGCCCCAAACCTGCGCCGCAACCACCCGCGCCATTCAAACCACCGAGGATGGGGCTACACACGGCCACACCACAGTCGCCAACCAGTCGCCACGGCAGCGCCGCAAACCACGGCCAAACTGCAGCTACCGCGCGCCACAGCCTGGCTCGGCCCGCCGAGAATCGCCGCCCCCGCCCAAATGCCGCCCCCACAGCCCCAGCCGACGACCCGCCACAATGGCCAAACCTTCGGCAAAACTGGCGCACCGTCGCCGCGCCAGCCCGGCCAGCGCGGCCGCCGCCACAGCCACACAAGCGGAGGCGTGCGGCGATGACGGCCGTGCAAACGCACCTCCGCCGCCCCATCGCCCTCCCACCGTTTCCCGATCGGCCCGCGGCCGTCGGGCCACCTCGCCCGCCAACATTCGCGCCCGTTTCTCACAACATTGCCCGCCGCAAAACAAAAACGAGCGCCGCCTGCGCAACATGGGCACCGGCCAACCGAGGCGCCGCCGCCCCTCGCCGCTTTCAGCGAGGGTGGCTAACCGCCATCCGCAACTACAGACGCACCGAATCTGCCTTCATCAAAAGCACACACCGACAGCCGACCTCTAACATTTAGACTCCGCAAGCCACCCAACGGTGTGTGGCGGAGGGCACTTCACGTGCCAATGTCATTTACCTCCCTTTGCTGTTCCAGTCGCGTATGGTTCGCGGGACGAACCGACAGTCTGCAAAAAAAAAAAAAAAACGCCTCCGTGCGCGCTCGAATCTCTCTAACCACATCCATTCGTGATCTCCTCGGGAGGTATACGCAATATATTCGATACCCCATCCAGAAACGCAATATCTCGAAACCTGGCGAGCAAGCTACACCGCGATGCAGAGCGCCTCTATTGCAGAGTCTGCCGCGTGGGTTTGTTAAACATCTCCGTAACGCTATCACGGTTACCAAATGACCCTGCGACGAAACGTTGGATCGTCTCCGTCGCCTCCGTCAACGCGACCTGGTACGGATCCCACACTGATGGGCAACACGCACGTATAGGTCGAACGAACGGGTGTTTTGTAAGCCACCTCCTCCTTTGTTGATGGACGACATTTGCTACGCATTCTCCCAATAAATCGCAACCTGGTACCCGCCTTACCAACAATTACTTTTGTTTGTTTTTTTTTTTTGTTTTTTTTTTTTAATATGATGATCATCCCACTCCCAATCACTCCGCACGCATACTCCCAGATATTTTACAGACGTAACTGCTACCAGTGTTTGTCCCGCTATCATATACTCAATCATACAATAAAGGGTCCTTCTTTCTATATTATTCGCAATACATGTTAAGGGACAGTTGCCACTCCCTGCACCACGTGCCTATCCGCTGCAGATCGTCCTGCATTTTTCGCTGCAACTTCTCTGTATACTACAGCATCATCCGCGAAAAGACGCATGCAACGTCCGACACTATCTACTAGGTCATTTATATACATTGTGTGTGAAGAGCAATGGGTCCCATAACACTCCCCTGTGGCACGCCAGAGGTTACTTTAACGTCTGTAGACGTCTCTCCATTGATAACACAACATGCTGTGTTCTGTTTGCTACAATCTCTTCAGTCCAGCCACACACTTGGTCCGACATTCTGCAGACACTTACTTTGTTTATCAGGCGACAGTGCGGAACTCTGTATCGAACGCCCTCCTTCCGGATGTCAACCAAAATGGCATCTACCTGGGAGCCTGTATCTAATATTTTCTGGGTCCCATGAACAAATAAAGCGCGTTGGGTCTCACACGATCGCTGTTTCCGGAATCCATGTTGATTCCTACATAGTAGACACTGGGTTTCCAAAAAACGACATGCTACTACTCGAGCATAAAACATGTTCTCAAATTCTACAACCGATCGACGTCACAGATATAGGGCCTATAGTTTTGCGCGCATCTGCTCGACGACCCTTCTTCAAGCCCGGGACTACCTGTGCTCTTTTCCAATCATTTGGAACCCTCCGTTCCTCTAGAGACTTGCGGTACACGGCTGTTAGGAGGTTCTGTCGCGTACTCTGTGTAGAATCGAATTGGTATCCCGTCGGGTCCAGTGGACGTTCCTCTGTTGAGTGATTCCAGTTGCTTTTCTATTCCTCCTTGGACACTTATTTCGATGTCAGCCATTTTTTCGTTTGTGCGAGAAGGAACTGCAGTGCGGTCGTCCTCCGTGACACAGCTTTTGGAAACAGGTGTTTAGTATTTCACAGCTTTACGCGTGTCATCCTCTGTTTCGAGCCGCTTACTACTGATTCAACGTACGACCACAACGTCCTAGGATTTGATTTGATTTCCTGTCACGTCGGTACATGGAATTGTACTTTCGCATTCACCGGACGCTTCACGCATAGCCCTCCTTACGCTAACTTTGGACATCGTTTAGCGTCTGTTTGTCTGAGAGGTTTTGGCTGCGTTTCAACTTTGAGTGAAGCTCTCTTTGCTTTCGCTATAGTTTCCTAAACTTTGGTTGTTGTACCGCGGTGGGTTTTTCCCATCCCTCGCAGTTTTACTCGGCACGTACCTGTCTAAGACGCATTTTACGATTGCCTTGCACTTTCTCCATAAACACTCAACATTGTCAGTGTCGGAGCAGACATTTGCGTTTGCATCTGCCTGGTAGTCTCAAATCTGCCTTCTATTACTCTTGCTAAACAGATAAACCTTCCTCCCTTTTTTTTTTTTTTTTTGTTTTTTTTTTTGTTTTTTTGTTTGTATATTCCTACTAACGTCCATATTCAGCGATGCTGCAACGGCCTCTTGTTCACTGGGTCCCTGTTCTGCACATACAGAGTCGACAAGTTCGGGGTCTGTTTGTCATCGGTAGGTCCACGATGTTATCTCCACGAGTCGGTTCTCTCTCTGTTTAATTGCTCGCGGCATTTTTCGTTCGGATGGTGCACTCAGTATACTGTCACTCGATGCTCTGTCCCTACCACCCGTCCTGAACATCTGGCACATTGAAATCTCCACCTAAGACTGTAACACGCTGCGGAAAGGAAAATGTATGTCCACATTTTCTCTCACTTGTTCGGCCACTAATGCTGCTGAGTCGCGAGGTCGGTAAAAGGAGCCAATTATCAACCTAGCTCGGCTGTTGAGTGTACCCTCCACCCACAATAGTTCACAGGAACCGTCCACCACTTCTACTTCACTACACAGGATAAACTACTACTAACAGCGACGAACCACTCCACCACCGGTTGCATGCACGCTATCCTTTCTAAAGCACCGTCTGTACCTATAACGATTGCAGCTTCGGCGCTTTCTATCAGCGCTTGACGTTCCGGTACTTTACCAACGCAGAGCTTCGACAGTTGACAATTACAATACCGATTGCCGCTTGGTCCCCGCATGTCCTGACCTTGCCCCGCGCCCGTTGCCCTTTCCGTACTTGCCCAAGGGCCATCCAACCTAAACAGAACCGCCCAGCCCACGCCACACAACCCCTGCTACCCGTGTAGCCGCTTGTTGCGTATAGTGGACTCCACCTAAGACTATATAACATAACATGCCCTAAGGCATTCGCGGTGTACACCACCCTAAGGTGAGGTTAGGTTAGGTGGACGTGGGTTAGGTTAAGGGTTACAGTTAGGTTAAGCGTCAAAGTTAGGTTAAGCGTTCGGACGTGAGGCGTCAGGTGGCCGCACCTACCTTTACGGCCGGACATCTTAGGTTAGAGGTTAGGTTAGGTTAAGGCGCCGAGAGGTCCGCGGTCAGGTTACGTTCACCTTCGGGCGCCACACGTAGGTTTCAAAGGTGTGTCGGTCGGTCGTCGGCAAGCCGCAAAAACTACAGACGACGTCGACCAAACCGCCGCAAGACCGAGCAGGAGGCAGATATAAAACACACACACACACACACACACACACACACACACACACACAAAAACAAAATTTAAACACCACCCACCGGCCAAAGGGCACCAAAAACCACAAACCCGAGCACCACGTCGACCAGAGGCAACCCGCCGCTCACGCGACATGGCTGGCAACTAAGGGGCAAACGGCAACGGCGCTTTCCGCACCGGGCCGGATGCACGTACGACAACACCGCTACCCGTACGCAGGCCTCCCATTGCACACAGCCGCTCTGTGTTTGAACATCATCAATGGCGCGCCCGCGGCTCGTCGCGGGCGCAGCCATAACGCCGCCACTTTTGCACCAACACATTCACGCACCGCAAAACAGCTCGCCGACACAGCACAGCCGACAAAACAAAAACAACCCGCGAGACGGGGGCGACAAACGACAACGATAACAACAACAACAGCAGCAAACAACTCGCACCAAGCGTCCAACAGGTAACAAACGGACAAGCACAGCCTCTGCTAACGGCCACGACGCCAGCGGCACACTGCTCCTTTCCCGCCACACTCGATTTCACAACGCACGCACGCGACCCCGTCAACGACACCGACACGACACACGACGGGCTCCCTTCCCGCAACCTACACCTTTCCGCCACTACGCACAGCTCCACCCGACGCGCCCGTCGCAACGACACTACTGCACGCACTATCCACCCGCCTCCTCCTCTCCCCCCCCCCCCCTTCCCGTACACAACAACACAGCCAAAAACAACACTCACGACCCAAACATACTAACGACATGGCACGTGCATCGGCGCACACCCCAACCAGTCACCGTCGACAACCACACGCAAGGCACGAAACCGGCGTCCTTCCACGTTGCCATCAAAGCTGCACAAACAACCACAGGAGGAACCACCAACAACGGCCCGCCCGCCCGCCCGCCCGCCCGCCCAATATTCTCCCACCCTCACCTCACGCCGCAACCACCAAACGCACATTCCCGCTCGCTACCACACACCTCTCGGCAGCCGCTTCGCAAACACATGACGTGACGTGACATCATCACATCACGGGCTACGCACGCACACCGACCCACTTTCCTGCCCTTCGCCCTCTTCTTTCCGACGCCTGCCTTCGGCCGAGCACACGTACGTGGCACAACGCCCAACACAGTCACACACAGTCGACAGGCGCACGCCCAGGCACGCAACGACGCAGCGCAGCAAAGGCGCCCGCAACACATACCTCCTCTCTCTTCTCGCCGCCGCCGCCGACCGCCCGCCAGCCAGCCAGCCAGCCAGCCAGCCAGCCAGCCACTCGCAATGTGCACTGCCAACCAGCCACACGTCCACCGCGCCGCCTCCGACCACCCGCCAGGGGGCGCTCACGTCCGCGACAACAGCGCGGCCCGCCGCCGGGCGGGCCCAGCCGAACCCAGCCCAGCCGGCGCGCGCTGCTCTGCACTCGGCGCGCCACACATCCTGCTGCAGACCGGGCTCGTCTCTCTGTACGCGTCTGCCCGCATCTCGTCTTCCTGCGCATCAACACAACGAGGCCGCGTGAGCAAACCACCCCCCCCCCCCCCCCCGTCACAACGCCACATCACACACTGCCTTGTCTACCGCCGAAATGCACTCACCAGCCATCCGCTTCGTCTTCGTCTTGTTTACTCGTTGTTGTTGCAGCGGCGCACACAGCCCCGGCCGGCCGCATCCGAGGGTGGCCCGCCGCCAGCGTCTCCTCCTTGGGCACAGGTGCGGTGCCGTGCCGTGCCGTGCCGTGGCCGCCCATCCATCCAACCGCACGCATTTGCTGGCCGCCTCTGCTGCAGAAGAAGACAAAAAACGAAACGTACAAACATACACGCACCCACAGCGTGGCCACACACGGACGGGACCGACAGGCTCCAAGGCGACCAAAGGATAAAAACAAAATAAAAAAACAAAAACAAAAAGACGCAAAGCAAGCAACAAGCACAGGCTGTCGCCTCGCGCCTCTGTCCTTCCGCCCCCGCCCTTCTCTCCCACCACATGCCCACAAACACCACCGCCTCCCCCTCCCCGCACCTCCACATTCGCCCCCTCCATTTGTTCCTTTCTCGCTCTTCCCTTCTGTGTGTCTGCGTGCGTGCGCGGGCGGCGCCTCTCAACATCCGCCGGCCGTCCGTCCCGTTTTCGCCGTACCACACACGCCACCGCCTCCTCCCCGTCCACCACCGCCGCCCCTGTCCGCCCCGCACAACACCATACACCGCTGCTTGTCCTGGCCGTTGCCACCAAAGGCGCCAGCCGCAAACCGCGCCAACGCCGCAGCGCGCGTGCGTCCTTCCTTCTCCGTGCCGACGCGGCCTCTATTCCCGCACCCATTCGGCCGACGACACAGCCGTTGGGCTCCGCACTGCGCGTACCGGCGTTACGCACGCACACCCACCCCCCTCGCGAACGCACGACTCATTGTCTTTGTTGTTTCTCCTCTTTCTTAACGTCTTTGTTTGTTGTTTGTTGTTTGTTTTGTTTTTTGTTTTTTGTTTTTTTTTTTCGTTTTTCCCCACCGCCACATGTGACACAATGCCGCCCTCCACCTTTCGTTCGTGGTTGCTTGCTTGCTTGCTTTGTTTCTCTTTCTCATTGGTACACGTCCGACGCGCTCCATTTCCACCACACCACGGCCATCAGCCTCCTCAACGGGCAGGCGCAGTGTGCCATTCTCCGGCGCACAAGCACACCGCGCGGTACTGGCGCGGCTCGCTCTCCTCGCCCCCACGCCACGCCACGCCACGCCACCGGTGCGCAGCAGCACATGTGATGTCTCGCAACACGACACGCGGTGCGCACACCCCGACCACGCGGCTCTAAAGGCATGGCACCGGCGACATGCGCCGCCCCAGCCACGCATCCGTCGTCTCACGTTGTTCACTGCCAGCCGCGTCGGAGGCTACAACCGCAACCACCACAACAACGGTCCCCCTCCCGGCAACACATTTGTTGCACAAACAAACACAACCGCCGAGCGCAGCGCGAACCACCCACACGCGCCCTCCGCGTCTCCTTTCTCCTTTCGCCCCCTCCCATCTCCCGAATATGCCAGCAGCGCAGCGTTACGCGTGCCCCTCACCCGTCCACACTACCGCGAAACGAACACGCCTTCCGGGCCACCTGCAAGGGCACGCCCACCACCAAATACTGCCGTATTCACGGACGCAGTTCGCAACACGCAACGCACTCTCCACCTACCTTCTTTCTCTCGTCCCTTCTCTTTAAAAACAAAACAAACACACAAACCAACCACGGCTAACACACTTTTTCGCGACACCTTTGACTGCGTTATCTCGACCGTGACGGCAGCTATCGACCATCCATTCCCCACTACACACACACACACATCATTCGCTACACCGCACACGAAACGGCAAGGGCAAGGCACTCTCTCATAGATTCTTCCTCCGAGCCATATCGGGCGAACGTTGCATCCGGGAAGGCAATGCAATTCAGCCGTCACCACGGCCGACACTTGCAGCCGCGCCGTAAACGCATGTCAGTGCGGCTGCAATGCACGGGAACGTTCCGTTGCTCTAGACAGCGCCTCTCCGTTTTTCCCCTGTCTCGTTTTCCGGTGATTGCTTCTCCTTCTTCTTTTTCTTCGTTTCGTTTCGTTTTATTATTTTCGTTCCCCTCCTCCACCATTGTTTCCGTCCCCACAGTTTTTTTTTTTTTTTTTGCTCATTCCACACGTTCTGCCCAGACAAGACATGACATCCGACCGATCACAGTCAGCCTTTCGTCACCGTTCGCAGCGCCGACGGTGCCACAGTGAGACGGGTGTTCAGACCGACACGTTGCCATGATGCCCATAGACAGCTACTCAGGGCCGCCGGATCGGATCACATCACCGACAAACCGGCCATTTCACCGGGGGACACAGACAACCGCGTGTACGCCCATAACAACAAACAACGGCCGTCGTCGTCTACCGTCACTGAACCGAACACACGTGCACCTTGAATGACGACACCGGCGTGCGTGCGCACAACAATCAATCATTCAAATCAACTGCAGAAACGGCTATCAAAATCAAGGGCCAAATAAATGGGTACACCACCGTGCGTGTCGCCTACCCCACCCGCCCGTACAATTCTTGCGTCTTCTTAATGACTAGTAAAGACACGTCCATTTTTTTTTTTTTTTTTAAAACGTCACCAACACACCTCCACGCCGTACAGCAAAGGGAATAGTAGACGGCAACACAACATTTCACCCTCGCCATCATGTATGTATGATGTGACAACAAACAAACCCGCAGACGGCCCTAACGGTGACATCCAACAATCGCGAGGGGTTTCAATTGCAGTCACGTGACTAACCGGGCAGACAGAGACAAAGAAAGGAAAGGAATCAGCGACACAGACAACACCTCCTGTCTGTGTGTCGACAAACAACCAACCAACCAACCAACCACGCCACGACTCGCGAGCACGCATAACCACCACCACCACCACCACCAGCTGCTTCGCAACCAACCAAACCGGGTAGCTATGCGCCGCCTCACACAAACAACAATTCCGCTCTTCCCGCAAAGGCAATTTGGTGGCCCTGAAAAGGGCCGTTTTGCCGCTCTCGCAACGGAGGGGAGCTCCCTAGAGCCTTAACCCCCTCACTTGGAGCTCGTGTACTTGGTCACCGCCTTCGTGCCCTCGCTCACGGCGTGCTTGGCCAGCTCGC